>NW_007252918.1:849582-1001461 GCF_000164805.1 Carlito syrichta
CAGGCAGACACTCTAACTCTGCAATGAGGACCTTCCACCAAGAAAGGCCAGGGACACATCCCTCAACCAGGGACATTTCTTTCCCTCCCAATCCCATTTTTCCTGGCTCTAAAGCCAGTCGCCCTGTGAACACACCACACACAGTTGAGAAGCTGTGTGTTATTCTCATGTTTTTGGAGACAGTGTCTGGCTCTGTGGCCCAGACTGGGGTCCAGGGACATGACTATCATTCACCACCAGCCTTGAAATCATAGACTCTGGAAATCCTCCCACCTCAGCCTCCAGAGTGGGTGAGGTGTCTCCCCCACTGACAGTGTGTGCGAGTCCAGGCCAGGCACTGTGGCGCACGGCCTTCAGACCCAAACGCTGGGAGTCCAAGGTGGAAGGCCACCTGAGCCCAGGGGTTGTAGACCAGCCCGGGTGAAGTGGCCAGACATCATCTCAGTAAGAGGTCCCCAAAATCATATCTGACGTGTTTGTCCCCAGAGTGCCGGTTGCTTGGGGGCCGAGGTGTGAGGACTGCCTGAGCCCTGCTGGTCAAGTCCCCAGGAATGCAATACACCACTGTAACACAGACGGCTGATGGAGTCTCTGGTGACAAATAAGACGCCTAACACATGTGTCATGATTAGCGTCCACGGCTCCCCAAGGAATGGTCCACGTGGGTAGGGAACAATTGGGAAATCAGAAGAGGAAGGAGCCCTCCCCCAACCTGAAGGTGGCAGACAAGGTGAGAGGAACCTGGGTTGGCTGTGGCATTGCAGGGCCACCTTAAACTCTCTGTCCCCGACTGCCACCCTAGCTTGGGACCATATCTTCCGTGAGCTTACACACATCTTTGCCGTGGAACACGAGTGTGGATGGTGAAGCAGGCCTTCTGGGATGAGTGGCCAAAGGTGTGGGATGGACGTGACCAGTAGTCACCTTTGAAACCTCCCATGAACAACAGGCCGGAAAGTGCCTTTTCCTCTCCCATCCCTAAGGGTGACTTCTCATGCTGGGTGGCAGGGGTAGTGGTGACGGTGGTGGTGATTATTATTATTTGGAGTAGAAATCCCACTTTGTCACCCAGGTCGGAGTGCATGGGCACACTCACTGCCTCCGCCATCATCACCTGCCAGTCTCAGGCGTTCCTCACTCCTCAGACCCCAATTGGATGAATCCACAGGTCTGTGCCACCATGCCCGGTTAATTTTTGGATTTAGTTTTGATGGCGGAGTTGAGATCTTATCCCTTGTCCTTGGCTGCTGTTGAACCCACAACCTCAGGTCATCCACTTGCCTGGGCATTCGAAGGGCCAGGATCCCAGGCTGAGCCCCTGAGACTGGCCTAAAGAAAGAAAGAAAGAGAAGAAAGAAAGAAATTTATTTTTCAGCAAAACTTCTGCAATCAGTTCTTCCTCCCCACCCACCTCACATGGGAGGGTCCACCATGCATGGCATCTTCCAGCTCCAACCACCCCCTCAGTTCCTATCCCCACATTGGTGAGGTAATTCCCTAGGCTCCCTGGCCGGGTTCATGCCGGTTCTCCTCTCCAAGGTCAGGAATGTGACCCTAGCAGTCTGACCCACCGACTCAGCAACGAGGACTTTACTCCAAAAAGGCCAGGGACACATCCAACACCCATGGACAGTTCTTCCCCCCATTCCCATTTTTTTCCTGGCTCTAAAGCCAGTAGGCCTGTGGGGAAAAAAAACACATGCAGTTGAGAATCTCTATGATTCTGATGTTTTTGGAGACAGGGTATCACCCTGTGGCCCAGGCTGGCACCCAGCAACAAGACTGCTGTTCACCACCAACCTCGAAATCGCGGGCTCCATCGATCTTGCCACCTCAGGCTCCAGAGTGGTGGAGACAACAGGCACCTCGACACCAGACCCCCTGTTTGGATGGCTGCTGAGATGGGGTCTCACTGTGTGGCTCGGGCTGGCCTTGGCCTCCTGGGCTCAGGCTATCCTCCCACCTCGGGTTCCCAGAGAATTGGGATTCCATGCATGGGCCGCCGAGGTAGGCCTTCTGGTTCATTTAAGGCAAAGGATCAAGTCCAGGCTTGGGGGCTCAGCTTCATCATCCCAGTACTTTGGGAGGCTAAGACCAGTGGCCGACCCAAGCCCACTGGCCAAGATCTGCCCCCACAACTCAGAGTCTTTGTTTATACACTCCATCCCAAATGATTCGGGCGTGGTGTCGCGTGCCTGTCATTCCAGCTCCTTGAAAGGCCATGGAAAGGCTCACTGCAACCCAGCAGGCTGAGGCTGTGGTTTATGGGTGTGAACCATCGCCCTCCAACTGGCCTACAGAGTGAGACTCACACTCAATGAAACAAAGGAAAAAAGGACCAAAAAGAAGAGCAACCATTTGGGTATGGAGTTGGGATAATCATGAACAGACAGAGAACATTTGGGAAGGAGACCCCAGATTGGTCCTAGAGTTCCTTAAAATGGTGGATTGGTAGACAATAGAGCTGTGGTTTTGGGAGACCGAGGTGAGGAACCGCTGGAGATTGGGGTTTTGAGATCAGCCTGGGAGATGTAGCGAGATTTCATCACTAACTGGAATGAAAACAGTGGAGTCATGCACAGTGGCACCCACGGTCCCAGCTACATGGAATGCGGTGACTTTGGTCCCAGGGAATTCCTTTGTATCATCCCCGCTGACAGTAGGTGCAAGTCCAGGCAAGGCACTGTTGCTCATGGCCGTCAGCTCCACTTCCTGGAATGTGGAGGCAGGAGTCTGCCTGAGCCCAGGTGTCAGAGATGAGCCCAGGCGAAGTGACCAGACCTTGTCTCAGTGAGATGTCCCTAAAATCGAGTCAGGCATTGTGGTCCCTGGAGTCCCAGCTGCTCGGGGGCAAAGGCGGGAGGACTGCCTTAGCCTAGCAGGCTGAGGCCCCGGGAGCCACAATCATGCCACCATGTCCGAGATCATCTGACAGAGACTTCAGTGACAAAAAAAGATGCCTCTCACGTGCATCACGATGGGTGTTGACGGTTCCACAGAAAATGTCTGCGTGGGTGGGGGACAATGGGGAGAACTGGAGAGGAAGGAGCCCTCTCCCTTTCCGAAGGTGGCAGACAGGGTGACAGTAACCTGGGCTGGCCGTGACATGGACAGACTGCCTTGAATGCTCTGTGCCAGATGGCGGCACTAGCATGGGGCCATCTGTTCCCTGAGCTCACATGAATCTTTGCTGTGGAACACAAATGTGGACGGTGGAGGCAGGCCTTCTGGGGTGTGTGGTGAAAGGCATGGAATGGACCTGCCTGGTGGCCACCTTTGAAACTTCCAGTGAATGACAGGCCAGAAAGTACCTTTTCCTCTCCCATCCTTGAGGGTGTCTCCTCACGCTGGGAGGCAGGGATGGTGGTGGTGGTAATTATTATTATTTGGAGTCAGAATTCCGCTATGTCTCCCAGGTCAGAGTGCAGGGGCATGCTCACTGCTTCTGCGTACTCCACCTGCCGGGCTCAGGTGATCCTACCACCTCGGATACTGAGTGGTTGGAACCACAGGCCCACACCACCAAGTCCGGCTAATCTTTGGATTTATTTTTGATGGTGAAGTCAAGGTTTCGCCGTGTGTCCCAGGCTGCTGTCAATCCCGCAGCCTCAGGCCATCCACTTGCCTGGGCATCCGACGAGCTGGGATGAAAGGCTGAGCCCCTGAGCCCTGCCTGTGGTTGTGGTGCTGTTGGTGGTTGGTATTATTATTCTGAGTCAGAGTCCCGCTCTGTCACCAAGGCTGGAGCACAGGGGCCCACTCTCAGCCACCACAGCCTCCACCGCCTGGGCTCTGGCAATCCTCCCACCATGGCCTCCCGAGAGAATGGAATGACAAGCATATGCCACCACACTCGGCTCATTTTTCTGGCTTCTTGTAGAAACAAGTTTTCACCAAGGTGCCTGGACTGGTCTCATACACGAGCCTCAGGCCAACCTCTTGCATAGGCCTCCCAGAGCATAGGGATGACAGGTGTTATCCCCATTGCCCAGACTCAAAATCCCTCTTGGGGGCCCACCACAAGGCACGCACCCTTCTGATGACTCAAGAGCCAGGACATGGTGGCAGGAGTCACCCTACTAGCCTTCCCCAGGGGAAGTGCCTGGTGGAGGGGAGTGTCTCTGCTGTTGCACCCACCACTCTGTGAGATTGTTCCCTGGGGTAGACCCATTCACTAACCCAGGGGAAAGTGAGGGTGTGGCTCTCATAACTTAGGGGCAGCAGGGACAGCTGGATGACTCACGTCTGTCTCCTTGCACTTGGGAAGGTTAAGATGGGAAGATGCCCAGAGCCTGGGATGTTTAGACCAGGCTGGACACAATAGCAAGCACCCACCTTGACCCCAAGCAAAACCCAGAAAATCTTGGGTGAGGACAGGCCGCAGTGGGAGTTTTGCATCTAGCCCAGAGTTCAAGACTAGGCAGGAAGACCAGGATGTTGACCAAATGGAAAGCCTGTGATCGCAGCAGTTTGAGAGGCCCAGGCTGAGAGGATGGCCCGAGTTGGGCAGTTTGAGAGCAGCCTGGGCAACCTAGTGAGGAATGAAAAGAAAGAAAGAAAGAAAAAAGAAAGGAAGGAAGGAAGGTAAAAAGAAAGAAAGGAAAGAAAGTAAGAATCTATTCTCTTGCAAACTTTCTCCCCTCTGTCCTTCTCCCTTGGCCCCCTTACATGTGAGGGTCCCCCAAGCTCAGCGACTTCCAGCCCAACCACCCCAATGCCTGTCCCTGCTTTGGTGCATGACATCCCAAGGGTTCCTAGCTTGGTTCCTCTGAGCTCTCCTCTCCGAGGTGAAAAATATTCCCCAGGCAGACTGGCCCTCCGACTCGGCAAAGAGGACCTTCTGCAAAGAAATGCCAGGAACACATCCCTCACCCGGAGACATTACTTCAACCCCAGACCCATTTTTTCTGGCTCTAATGGCAGTCGCCATTTGATCATCCCATGCGCAGTTGAGAATCTCTGTACAATACTGATGTTTTTGGAGACAGAGTCGGGCTCTCTGGCTAAGGCCAGGGCCCAGGGACATGGCCATCATTCTCCACCAGCTTCAAAATAGCAGTCACCAGCAATATTCCCACCTCAGTCTCAGGAGTGGCCAGGATGATGGGAACCTCAACCCTAGGACCCTGTTTGAATGGGTGAGCAGACGGGGTCTCCCTGTGTGGACCAGGCTGACCTTGAGTTCCTAGGCTACAGACATTCTCGCGAATCAGCCTCCCAGAGTGCTGGGATTTCAGGTGTAGGTTGCCGTGCCCAGCCTTCTGATTCATTTTCGATGAAGGATGAGGCTGGACTCGGGGGCTCAACCTCGTTATCCCAGAGATTTGGGAGGCCAAAGACAGCAGGCAGCCCAAGCCTGTTGGTGTGAGACGTGCCTGGGCACCTCAGTGAGACCTCACCTCTACCCTCCGTCCAAAATGAACCAGGTGTGTTGGTGCACATCTGTCGTTCTGGATTCTTGGAAGGCCTGGGGGAAGACTCACCTGAGCCCAGCGTGCTGAAGTTGCACTGGCTGGGAATGAGCCACCGTCCTACAGCCTGAATGACAAAGTGAGACCTGGGCTCAAAAAAAAGTAAAAGGAGAGAAAAGAAGATCATCCATTTGTGTATTGAGTTGGGATCATTGTGAATAGACATAGATCATTTGGAAGGAGGCCCCAGCCTTGGACTTAGAGTTCCCAAAAGACAGTGGAGCAGAAGACAATCAGGCTGTGGTTCTGGGTTGCCAAGTCAGGGGACCGCTGGAGACTGGGAGTTCGAGACCAGTATCATCCACTTAGTGAGATCACATCACTCCCTGGAATGCAGACATTGGAGTCGTGCGTGGTAGCACCCATCGTCCCGGCTACAGGGGATGCGGTGGCCTCCATCTCAGGGCGTCCAAGGAGAGCACCATGGCTCACGGCCAGAGCTCAGGGTCTCACTCTTGGGAACCGTGGACTCCACCTGTCAGGCTCAGACGATCCTCCACCCTGGCCCCTAGAGTGGCTGGAGCCACAGGCCTGCACCACCATGCCTGGCTAATCTTTGGATTTATATTTGATGGCCAAGAAAAGGTCTCAGCCCGTATCCCAGGTTGGCATTGAACCAGCAGTCTCAGGTCATTCACTCATCTGGAGCTCTGAAGGACCTTGAAGCCAGGCTGAGTCCCTGAGCCTGACCAGTGGTTGTGGTGGTGGTGGAGGTTGGTACTTTTATTCTGAGTCAGAGTCCTGCTCTGTCATCTAGGCCAGAATTCAGTGGCCTGCTCTCGGCCTACTTGGCCTCCACCAGTTGGGCTATGGTGATCCTCACGCTGTGAGGCCAGAAGTGGCCAGAATGGCAGTGCGTGCCACCATGCTCAGCTAATATTTTGGCTTCTTGTAGAGACAAGGTCTCACCAAGGTGCCCGGGCTGGTCTCGAACCCTAGGCCTCATGCCATCCTCTCGCCTCAGCTTCCCAGAGCGCTGGGATGACAGGCGTGAGCCCCCGCACCCAGCCTCCAAACCCTCTCAGAACCCCACCACAAGGCCCGTTCCCTTCTGTTGACCTGGTGTGAGGAGCAAACCTCAGAGGCCTTCACCTGGACAGGGTCCAGAAGGCCAAAAATCCCAGGTTGCAGGGCAACTCTGAGCAGTTATTGACTCTGCTTCTACTACTCATCTTGTTATTTTCTCCCTTGGTATCTGGAGAGTTGGGAGATGAAAAAATAGTAGTCCCATACAAAAATCTATTAGTAGAAACAAGCAATTAGTGAAATGAAAACTTTTCTGCTGAGATATTACCCTCCACTTGTGTTTCTCTGTCCTTGCCATTTTGGTGCTTGAACTGCAACAATGATAAAAAATCACGGGTGGCACTCTCCTACCCTGGGAGTCTTGGGTTGAATGTGCATCAGTGCTGTTTTTATCCCTGTCAGGGGACAATAAACGCAAATTATAAATATCATGTTTGGCATCATGATAGGCTTATTAGTTTTAGTTTTTTAAGTTGGTTGCTAAGTAAAGAACTTTGGGGAAGTTGTTTTCATTTTGCTAATGGTGAAGTGTTATATAGGAATTTTTAGCATAATGAATAATGTGATGATTACAAGTGTTTTAATTTTAGGTGTGACCATTTATGCAAGAAAACAGATAGATGGCCCTATAATTTGCAGTATACACAAACTTTGCATTTTAGAGTAGGTGATTAATATAGAAAGGTTGAAATAGGAGAAAAGGCTTTGCAATTTTATTTAGAAAATAAAATGTTAGGAAAACATAAGTTAGTCATTAAATTGTTAAAAGTTTAGATGGTTAGGGATAATATTGTGAGAAAACACGTTGTAAAAATTACATGTTTTAAAGATTCTATTAGTGGCCGTGCTCGGTGGCTTAGCCTGTAATCCTGCATCTTTGGGAGGCTGAGGTGAGTGGATTGCCTGAGCCCATGGGTTCGAGACCCACCTGGGTTGTGAGACCTCATCTCTACAATAAATAAAAAAAAAATCAGCTGGGCATGGTAGCACATGCCTGTAACTCTGGCTATTCGGAAGGCTGAGGCAGAAGGACCACCGGAGCCCAGCAGGTGAGGCTACAGTGACTGGGAGCAGCCATTACACTCCAGTCTGGGTGACCGAGAGAGACTCCAACTCAAAAATAAAGTTTCTATTAGTGGATGCATTGTCCCAAATTTGAGGGAAGATAGACAGTATTTCATCCCCATTAGAACAGTGATCAAAACAAAATAAATATGATTGAGTTTGAAGGCAAAACTCTATGTAATTTAAAGTATAAAAAGAAAGTGAAAAAAAATGAATGGACAACTGTCCTGTATAACATCAGAGTCAATGTTGAAGTTTTCTCCTATGCTGACACTGTTCTTCCTTAAGGAAACCCGGACCTGCTGGAGTTGGACTCCTGCAAGTGGTGCCCTAACAGGGACCTGAAAGTTTAGTCATACTTTAATCTGAACAGATAAAACATTGCCTAGGGTGTTTCAGACCCCTCGGTAGAGCAAAGCTAGGAATGATAAGCAGTTTTAGAGCCGTGATATAAACATGGGTCAGAGTGAATTTAAAGAAAAAAGTGTTTCATAAGTACTTTGATGCATATACTTTATAAAAGAGGAATTAAAATTTCCTCTACACGATTATCTTGTTTTCTCCATTTTGTGCAAGAACAGGGACCCTGGTTCCCTGAAGGAGGCATCATTAATTTAGAAACATGGACAAAGTTTGGGGAAAAATTGACAGTTTATTACACTCTCCACAGTCCAAAACAAGTGCCTGTTGTTACTGTTGCATCATGGAATTAGAGATGTCTTAGATTCACAACAAGAGATTGATAAAATAACCATTAGAGTAAAAGAGGAACCAGGTGAAAGAACGCCCTTACTAATCCCTGTTCCCTCCCAGGCAATATTAACTGATAGCTCCCCTTATCTTCCCTGAATGTCAAATGACTGAGATAATAGGTTATTAAATTATCGATGTCTGAGTACTCTGACCCTAAATTAGCAACCAGGGCTCAGGAGGAACACCTGAGCCCTGTAGATAGAGGCTTGGGGGCCACGATTGTGTCACCATGCCCCATCCTGGCTGCTGGAGACTCTGGTGACAAAAAAGTTGCCTCCCAAGTGCATCACGATGGGCACCACAGCTCCCCAGGAAAAGGTCAGCATGGGCAGAGGACGATGGAGTGATTGGGAGAAGAAGAAGGTCTCCCCCAGCCCAAGCGTGGCAGACAGGGAGATTGTAAACTTGACTGCCCTCGGCATTGTCATACCTCCTTGATCACTTTGTGCCGATGGCCGCCCTAGTTCGGTAGGGTCTGTTCCATGAGCTCACATGCATCTTTGCCGTGTGGCATAAGTGTGGAGGGTGGAGGCCAGCCCCCTGGGGCACGAGGTGGAAGGCATGGGAAGGACATGCCCGGTGGCCACCTTTGAAACTTCCCGTGAATGATAGGCAGGAAAGTACCTTTTCCTCTCCCATCCCTGAGGGTGATTCCTCACGCTGGGTGTCAGGGGTGATGGTGGTAGAGGTGGTGGTAGTGATTATTATCATTTGGAGTTGGAATTCCTCTCTATTGCCCAGGCTGGAGGGCATGCTCACGGCCACCGTAGACTCCACCTTCCATGCTCATGCAATCCTCCCGCCTCGGATCCCTGAGTGGCTGGAGTCACAGACCTGCACCACCACTCCTGGCTAATCTTTCAATTTACTGTTGATGGCTGAGATGAAGTCTCGCCCCATGTCCCAGGCTGACGTCAAAACTGCAGCCTCAGGCCGTCCAATCTTATGGGTCTCCGGAGGGCCAGAATGCCAGGCTGAGACTCTGAGTCCAACCTGTGCATGTGGTGGTGGTGGTTGTTGGTATTATTTTTCTCAGATGGAGTTCCGCACTCTTGCCAAGGTTGGAGAGCAGGGGCCTGCTGTCTGCCACCATGGCTTCCACCAGAGGGGCACCAGCAATCCTTCCCCCATGGCCTCTCGAGTTGCCAGAATGACAGGCATACACCACAATGCTTGGCTTATTTTTTTGTCTTCTTGTCGAGACGAGGTCTCAACAAGGTGCCCATGCTGGTCTCAAACCCGGTTCTCAGGACTTCCACTCATCTCGGCCTACCAGAGTGCTAGGATGAGGGCGTTAGCCCCCACACCTGGCCAACACACCTTGCTCAGCACACAACTGTGAGGCCCACTCCCTTCTGAAAACCCAGGACACCAGAGAGGTCAGCTAGAGTCACCTGCTGAGCCCTCTCATGGGAGAGCCCCCAGAGCAGGGGTCTGTCTCCACCTGAGCACCACCACTCCACTGGCCTCATTCTCTAAGGTCAATCCCCACCCTCCTCCCAGGGGCTGCCATGGGGAAAGGGACTGACTCTCAAATGTTTGGGGGGTTGGGGATGGCCAGGTGACTCACACCTGTCTCCTTAGCTTTTGGGTAGGCGGAGACAGGAAGTTGACCAGAGTCTGGGAGCTCAAGACCAGGCTGGACACCATAGCAATTCCTCAACTCGACCCCAAGAAAAACCCAGAAAACCTTGGTTGAGGGCAGTCCTCAGTGTGAGTATCGCATACGGCCCAGAGTTCAAGACAATGCAGGAAGACCAGGATGTTGACCAAATGGAAAGCCTGAAATTGCAGCAGTTTGGGATGCCCACCCTGAGAGGATGGTCAAAGTTCTGTGGTTTGAGAACACCCAGAGCAACCTAGCGAGGAAAGAGAAGAAAGAAAGAAAGAAAGAAAGAAAGAAAGAAAGAAAGAAAGAAAGAAAGAAAGAAAGAAAGAAAGTAATCCATTCTCCTGCAAACATTCTGCCCTCAGTCCGTCCACTCCTGACCCTCCCAAATGTGAGGGTCACTCACGCTCGGCAGCTTCCAGCCCCAACCTCCCCAATGGCTGCCCTCCTTTGGTCTGGGAGTTTCTGAGGCTCCCTGGCCAGGTTCCTGCCGACTCTCCTCTGCAAGGTGAGAATTGTGCCCCAGGCAGGCTGACCCTCGGACTCTGTAATTAGGGCCTTTTGCCAAAAAAGACCAGAGACACATGCCTCACCCAGGGATATTTCTTCCACCCAATCCTATTTTTGTTCTAAAGCCAGTCACCCTTTGAACACACCTCACCCAGTTGAAAATCTGTGTATTATTCTGATGTTTTTGGAGACAGGATCTGCCTCTGTGGACGAGGTTGGGACCTGGGGACATGACAGTCCTTCATTGACAGCCTCAAATTTGTGGGCTCTGTCGATCCTACTGCCTCAGCTTCCAAAATGGCCTGAACAATGGGCACCTCAATCCCAGACCCCCTGTTTGGAAGGGTGCTAGATGGGGTCTCCCTGTGTGGGCCGGGCTGGCTTTGGGCTCCTAGACTCCAGCCACCCTCTGGCCTCTGCCTACCAGAGCCCTGGGATTTCAGGCATGGGCTGCCACACCAGGTCTTCTGGTTCATTTTCTATGAAGGAACAAGGTGGGGCTTAGGGACTCAGCCTTGTCATCCCAGTGCTTTCGGTGGCCAAGGTCAGCAGCCAGCCCAAACCTGCATGTCGAGACCCAAAGGGAAACTCAGTGAGACCTCGTCTCTACCCTCCATCCCAAATTAGCTGGGCATGGTGGCTTGTGTTTGTCATTCCGGCTCCTTGGAAGGCCGGGTCAGGCTCGCTGGAGCCCATCGGGTCAAGGCTGTAGTGGCCAGGAGTGAGCCCCCTCCCTCAAGTCTGGGTGATGAAGTGAGACTCTGACTCAAAATAAAAGGAAAAAAGGAAAAAAAGAAGAGCATCCATTTGTGTATGGAGTTGGGATCATTGTGAACAGACAGAGATCATTTGGGACAGAGGAAACAGGCTGGGGCCTAGAGTTCATGAAAGATGGTGGATTGACAGACAATTGGGCTTCGGCTTTGGGAGGCTGAGGCAGGAGACCGCTGGAGCCCAGGAGTTGGAGACCATCCTGGGTCACATTGTGAAACATCATCGCTCCACAGAATACAAACACTGGAGTCATGTGTGGTGGTGACTGTGGTCCTAGCTACACAGGATGCAGTGTCCTCCCTCCTAGGGTGTTCCTGTGCATTGTCCTGAATGACAGAACGTGCGAGTCCAAGCCAGGCACTGTGGATCATGGCCATCAGCCCTGTACCAAGGGAGGCTGAGGTGGGAGGCTGCCTGTGCCTAGGATTTGGAGATCAGCCCAGGTGACGTGGCCAGACCTCAATTTGGTGTAAGCTCCCTAAATCCGTGTCAAGTGTGATGTCCCACAGTGTCCCAGCTGCTCAGCAGCCAAGGCAGGAGGACTGCTTGAGGCCAGAGGTCAAGGCCACGAAGTGACAATCATGCCCCTGTGCCCCAACCTGGCACACGGAGACTCCAACAACACAAAAGATGTCTCCCACATGCGTCACAATGGGCTTCCATGGCTCCCCAGGGAAAGTATGCATGGGCAGGGGACGATGGTGTGATCAGGAGAGGAAGATCCCCTCCCATGCCCTAAGGTGGAAGACAGGGCCACCAGAATCAGGACTGGTGTTGGCATTATTGGACCACCTTGATCGCTCTTTGCCCAATGGCCACTCTAGCTCAGGACGGACTGTTCCATGAGCTTACATACGTCTTTCCTGTGGGGCACGAATGTGGAGGGTGGAGGCAGAACTTCTGAGATGTGTGGCCAAAGGTGTGGGATGGACTTGCCAAGTGGCCACCTTTGAAATCTCCCAAAAACGACAGGCCAGTAAATGCATTTTTCTCTCCCATCCCTGAGTGTGACACCTCACACTGGATGGCATGGGTGGTGGTGGTAGTGGTGGTGGTGATTATTATTATTTGGAGTCAAATTCCCATTTGTAAGACTTGAGCACAGGGTCATGATCACAGCCACTGCAGACTCCACTGTCCACGCTCACGCAATCCTCTCACCTCCATCCCAGGTTGGCTGGAACCAATGTCCTGCGCTACCACACACAGCTAATCTTTGGATTTATTTTTGATGGCCGATATGAGGTCTCACACTGTGTCCCAGGATGGTGTTGAGCCCACAGACTTCTGCTGTCCACTGGCCTGGGACTCTGAAGTGTCAGGATGCCAGGCTGAGCCCCTGAGCCTAACCTGTGTTTGTGGGAGTGGTGGTGGTGGTGGTTGGTATTATGATTCTGAATCAGAGTCTCACTCTGTCACCCAGTCCATAGCACTGGGGCCCACTCTTGGCCACTGCAGCCTCCACCAGCTGGACACTGGCAATCTTCCCACCATGGCCTCATGAGTGGCCTGATCAAAATGCCTGTGCCAACAAGCTTGGCTAATTTTTTGGCTTTTGAAGAGACGAGCTCTCTCCAATGTGCAAGGGATGGTCTTGAACCCAGGAGCTCAGACCATCCTCTTGCCTTGGCCTACCAGAGTGCCAGGATGACAGGCATGTTCCACTGTGCCCAGGTTTCACACCACTCTCAGGGACCACCACAAGACCTTCTCCCTTCCAACGAACTGAGACCCCAGAGAGGGTGGTCGGATTCACCAGCAGAGTCCTTCATGGGGGGAGTGCCTGGCCCATGGGTGTCTCTGCCAGGGCACCCACCCTTCCTCCCACCTTGTTCCCCAGGGGGTACCTGCTGTACCCTCACATGGGGCACCTCGGTTAAATTGAGGGCCTGACTCTCAAACCTTCATGCACCAGGGATGGCTGGACGACTCATGTCTGACTCCTCAGCACTCTGGGAGGCCGAGACGGGAATATGGCCAGAGCCCAGGAGCCTGAGACAAGGTTGGACACCATAGTAAGCCACCAACTCGACCCAAGTCAAACATAGAAAACCTTGGGTAAGGGAAAACCTCAGGGGTAGGATCGCCTCTGGCCCATAGTTCAAGACCAGGAAGGAAGACCAGGATGTCGACCAAATGGAAAACCTGTGATTGCAGAAGTTTGGGAGGCCCAGGCCTAGAAGATGGACCGAGTGGGGCAGTTTGAGAGCAGCGTGGGTAACCTAGTGAGGAAAGAAAAGAAAGACAGAAAGGAAGAAAGGAAGGAAGGAAGAAAGAATGGAAAGAAAGAAAGGAAGGAAAGAAAGAAAGGAAGGAAGGAAGGAAGGAAGGAAGGAAAGAAAGAAAGAAAGAAAGAAAGAAAGAAAGAAAGAAAGAAAGAAAGAAAGAAAGAAATCCATTCTCCTGCAAACTTTGTCCCCTCAGTCCTTCCCCTGGTCCCCCCCAACATGTGAGGGTGCCCCAAGCTCCAACCTCCTCAAATTGCTGTCACTGCTTTGGTGGAGGACTTCCCATGCTCCCTGGTCAGGTTCCTGTTGGCTTACCTTTCCGAGGTGTGAAATGTGCCCCAGGCAATCTCAAACTCTGACTTGGCAACTAGGACCTTCCCACAAGAAAGCCCAGGAACACATTCCTCATCCAGGGACATTCCTTCCCCCAAAATACCATTTTTTCTGGCTCTAAAGTCAGTCGCCCTGTGAACACATGATGCTCAGTTGAGAATATGTGTATGATTCTCATGTTTTTGTAGACAGTGTCTGGTTCTGTGGCCCAGGCTGGTGCCCGGGGACATGACTGTCGTTCACCGCCAGCCTCGAAATCGTGGGAACCGGTGATCCTCCTGCTTCAGGCTCCAGAGTGTCTGGGATGATGGGCACCTTGACCCTAGACCCCCTGTTTGGATGGGTGCAGAAACGGGCTCTCCTGGGTGGCCTGGACTGGCCTTCAGCTCCTGGGCTTCAACCATCCTTCTGCCTCGGCCTCCCAGATTGCTGGGATTCCAAACATGGTCCACCGGGCCAAGCCTTATTGTTCCTTTTGATGAAGGATTGTGACTGGGAAGGGGCTCAGCCTCGTCATCCTAGCACTTTGGGAGGCTGAGGCCAGCGACCAGCCGAACCTGTGGACCGAGACCCACCCGGATACCTTGGTGAGACTCGTCTCTACCCTCAATCTCAAATAAGCTGGACAAGGTGGCACATGCTTGTCATTCTGGCTCCTCGGATGGCCAGGGAAAGACTTGTGGGAGCTCGATGGGGCAAGGCTGTGGTGGCTGGAAGGGAGCCAACACCCTACAGCCTGGGCAATAGAGTGAGACTCTGACTCAAAGAGAAAAAGGAAAAAAGGAACTAAAAAAGAGCATCCATTTGTGTATGGAGTTGGGAACATCATGAAAAGACAGGGATCATTTGGGAAGGAGTCCCCTGCCTTGGGCCTAGAGTTCCCAAAAGATGGTGGATTGGCAGACAATCGGTCTGTGGCTTTGGAAGCCTGAGGCAGGGGACCATTGGTGCCTGGGACTTCGAGATCAGTCTGGGCCTCATAGTGAGACCTCATCACTGCACAGAACGCAAACATCAGAGTCGCGCATGGTGGCGCCCATGGACCCAGCTACACAGGGTGTGGTGGCCTCTGTCCTGGGGCATTTCTTTGCATCACTCCAACCGACAGAATGTACTAGTCCAGGTCAGGCACCGTGGTTCACGGCCATCAGCCCCGTGCCCTGGGAGACTGAGGCAGGAGGCTGCCTGAGCCCAGGGTTCAGAGAGCAGCTCAGGTGACGTGGTCAGACCTCATGTCAATGAGAGGTCCCCAAAATAGAGTCAGGCGTGTTGGCCCATGAAGTGCCAGCTGCTCAGGTGCCAAGGCAGGATCACCGCCTGAGCCCTGCAGATTGAGTCCCCAGGAGCCACCATCGTGCTGTTGTGCCCCAGTCCTGCAGACAGAGACTCTGGCAACACAAATGACACATCTCATACATCATGATGGGCATCCATGGCTCCCAAGGGAAAGGTACACATGGGAGGGCGGCGATGGAATGATCGGGAGAAAAAATGTCCCTCCTGCAAATTGAAAGTGGCAGACCGGGCAACCAAAACCTGAGCTGGCCATGGTGTTGCAGGACTCCTTTGATCGCTCTGTACCTGATGTCCACCCTAACTCGAGGCTGTCTTTTCCATGAGTTCACACCTGTCTTTGCTGTGGGGCCTGAGTGTGGAGGGTGGAAGCAGGTCTTCTGGGATGTATGACCAAAGGCATGAGATGGACTTGACCAGTGGCCAACCTTACAAACCTCCTGCAAATGACAGGAGGGAAAGGGCCTTTTTCTCTCTCATCCCTGAGAGTGATTCCTCTTGCTAGGTGGCAGGAGTGTTGGTGGTGGTCGTGGTGATGATTATTATTATTTGAAGTCAGAATCCTGCGCTGCCGTCCAGGCCTTAGTGCAGGGACACATTCACGGCCACAGCGGACTCCAACTGCTGGGCTCAGGTGATCTTCCTGCAAAACCCCTTGAGTGGCTGGAACCACAAGCCTGCAAAAGCACGCTTGGCTAATCTTTGGATTTGTTTTTGTTGACCGAGATGAGGTCTTGCCCAGTGTCCCAGACTAGTCTTGAAACCACAGGCTCAGGCCATTCACTTGCCTTGGCCTCTGAATGGCCAGGATGCCTGAGCCCCTGAGTCTGGCCTGTGGTTGTGGCAGTGATGGTTGGTATCATCATGCTGAGTCGGCATCACAGTCTATCACCCAGATCGTAGTGCAGGGGCCCGCTCTCAGCCACCATGGCCTTCACCTCTGGGCTTCAGCAATCCTCCCACCATGGCCTACCGAGTGGGTGGGACAACAGGCATGTGCCATCATGCTTGGCTTATTTTTTTTTTTGGTGTTTTGTAGAGATAATCTCTCTCCAAGTTGCCCAGTCTTGTTCGATCCTGAGGGCTCAGGCCATCCTCTTGCATTGGCCTCCCAAATCACTGAGTGACAGGTGTAAGCCCCCATCCCCAGCCTTCATACCCCTCTCAGAACTCGCTGCAAGGACAGCTGTCTTCAGACAACCCAAAACATGGCCAGGGAAGCCAGAGTCACCCAATCATACCATGGGGGAGTGCCTGGTGCAAGGGGTGTGTCTCCACTGAGGTGCACACACCTCCACTCACCTCAATCCCCAGGGTGGAACTGCTTGCTCATCCCAGGGGCCACCTCAGGGAAAGGGAGGATATGACTCTCAAACCACGTTGGGCGACTCATGCCTGTCTCCTGGGCACTTGGGGAGGCCACGACGGGTATATGATGGGAGCCCGGGAGCTGAGACCATGCTGGACACCATAGCAGGCGATCACCTCGACTCCAAGCAAAACCCAGAAAACCATGGATGAGGGAAACCCTTGGTGGGAGGAACACCTCTAGCCAAGAATTCAAGACCAGGCTGGAAGACCAGGATATCGGCCAAGTGGAAAGCCTGTGATCTCAAAAGTTTCGGAGACCCAGGAAGAGAGGATGGGCCAAGTTGGGTGGTTTGAGAGTAACCTGGGCAACCTAGTGAAGAAAGAAAAGGAAGGAAGGAAGGAAGAAAGGAAGGAAAGAAGGAAGGAAGGAAGGAAGGAAAGAAAGAAAGAAAGAAAGAAAGAAAGAAAGAAAGAAAGAAAGAAAGAAAGAAAGAAAAAATCCATTCTCCTGAAAATCTTCTGCCCTCAGTCCTTCACCTCAGGTCCTCCCATATGTGAGGGTCCCCCAAGCTCATCACCTTCCCACCCCAACCCCCCCATGGTTGCCCCTATGTTGTTGCAGAATTTCCCGAGGTTCTCCTGCAAGGTTCCTGCTGGCTCTCCTCTCCAATGAGAGAAATGTGCCCCAGGCAGGCCCACCCTTTGACTCAGCAACAAGGACCTTCTGCCAAGAAAGGCAAGGGACACATCCCTCACCCGAGGGTATTCCTTCTCTCAATACCAATTTTCATGTCTCTAAAGCCAGTTGCCCTATGAACACACCACACGCAGTTGAGAATCTGTGTATGATTCTGATGTTTTTGGAGACAGGGTCTGGCTCTGTGGACAAAGCTGGGTTGCAGGGACATGATGGTCTTTCTCCACCAGTCTTGAAATTGCACGCTCCTGTGATCCTCCCGCCTCAGTCTCTGGAGTGGCCAGGATGATGGGCATCTCAACCTCATACCCCCTGTTTGGATGGGTGCAGATACGGGGTCTCCCTGCATGGCCCGGGCTGGCCTTGTGCTCCTGGGCTCCAGCCACCATCCTGCCTCTGCGTCCCAGAGTGCTGAGATTCCAGGTGTGGGCTGCCAAGCCAGTTTCTTGTTCATTTTCAATGAAGGTTCGAGGCCAGGTTCGGGGGCTTAGCCTCATCATCTCAGCGATTTGGGAGGCTGAGACCAATGACCGGCCCAAGTCCATGGGCCATGACCCACCTGGGAAACACGGCAAGACCCGTCTCTACCTTCCATCCCAAATGAGCCAGGTGTTGTGGTGTGCACCTGTTGTTCTGGCTCCTTGAAAGACTGGGGAAAGCCTCACCAGAACTCAGCAGGCTAAGGCTGTGGTGGCAGGATGCGAGCCACCACCCTCCAGCCTGGATGACAGAGTGAGACTCTGACTCAAAGAAAAAAAGGAAAAAATGAAAAAAAGAAGAGCATCAATTTGTCTGTTGAGTTAGGATCATCAGGAACAGACAGAGATCATTTGGGAAGGAGCTCCCAGCCTTGAGCCTAGAATTTCTGAAAGATGGTGGATCAGCAGACAATCGGGCTGTGTCTTTGGGAGGCCAAGGTAAAGGACCGCTGGAGCCTGGGAGTTCAAGCCCAGCCTGGGCCACATAGAAAGAACTCGTTGCTCCCCAGAAGGCAAACACTGGTGTTACACATGGTGGCACCTGCAGTCCAGGCTACAAAGGATAAGGTGGCCTCTGTCCTTGGTATTCCTTTGCATTGCCCCTGCTGACAGACCATTCAAGTCCAGGCCAGGAACCGTGGCTAACGTCCATCAGTCCTGTGCACTGGGGGCCAATACAGGAGGCTGCCTGAGCCCAGGGGTTGCAGACAAGCCTAGGAGACATTGCAAGACTACATCTTAGTGAAAGGACCCCAAAATCGAGTCTGGCGTGGTGGACCTGGGAGTCCCAGTTGCTCATAGGCAGATGTGGTAGGACAAGCTGAGCCCCACAGGTCGAGTCCCCAGGAGCCACAATCGTGTCACCACACACCAGCCTGGCCTATGGAGACTCTGGAGACAAAAAACACGTCTCACACGTGCATCACGATGGGTGTCAACGGCTCCCCAGGGAAGGGTCCACATGGGTGGCAGACAATGGAGTGATCGGGAGAGGAAGGAGACCTCGTCTAGCCCAAAGGTTGCAGATCGGGTGACCAGAACCTGGGCTGGCTGCAACATTGCCTGACTCCCTTGAAAATTCTGTACCCAATGGCTGCCCTAGCACAAGGCCGTCTGTTCCATGAGGTCACACACGTCTTTTCTGTGGGGCAAAAGTGTGGAGCGTTAGGCAGGCCTTTTCGGGCACATGGCTGAAGGCACAGGAAGGCCTCTGAAGGACTGCAATGTCAGGCTGAGTCTCTGAGCCTGGCCTGTGTTTGTGGTCATGGTAGCAGTAGCTATTATTATTGTGAGTTGGAGTCCCATTATTTCACCTCAGCTGGAGCACAGACACCCACTCTCAGACACCATGGCATCCACTGTCTGTGCTCTGGTGATCCTCCCGCTTCAGCCTCCTGAGTGGCCAGAAGGACAGGTGTGCGCCACCACACAGCTTAATTTTTAGTTTCCTGTAGAGACGAGGTCTCACCAAGGTGCCTGGGCCAGTCTCAAACCTGGGGACTCTGGCCATCGTCTTTCCTCAGCATCCCAAAATCTTGGGATGAAAAGCGTGAGCCCTCAAACCCGGCCTCCACACCCCTCTTGAGGCCCCACTGTGAGGTCAACTCCCTTCCAGTGACCCGGGGCCCTGGAAAGGACAGCTGTCATCACCAGCTGAGCTCTCCCAGGGGGAAGCATCTGGTGCAGCAGTGTGTCTCCAACAGGGCACCCACTCCTCTTCCTGCCTTATTCCCCAGGGTGGACCTGCTTGCTCCTCCCAAGGGCCGCCTCAGGGAAAGGGAGGGTGAGACTCTCATACTTTGGGGGGGTGGGGATGGCTGGGCGATTCAGATCTTTCTCCTCGGAACTCGGGGAGGCTGAGACGGGAAAATGGCCGCAATTCGGTTACTCAAGACCAGGCTAGACACCATAGCAAGCCCCACCATGATGCCAAGGAAAACCCACAAAACCTTGGGTGAGGTCAGGCCTCAGCGGAAGGATCGCCTCTGGCACAGCGTTCAAGACCTGGCGGGAATACCAGGATGTCGACCAAATGGAAAGCCTGAGATAGCAGCACTTTGGGAGGCCCAGGCCAAGAGGATGGCCCTTTTAGTGCCGTTTGAGAGCAGACTGAGCAACCTAATGAGGAAAGAAAAGAAAGACAGACAGAAAGAAAGAAAGAAAGAAAGAAAGAAAGAAAGAAAGAAAGAAAGAAAGAAAGAAAGAAAGAAAGAAAGAAAGAAAGAAAATATCCTGCAAACCTTCTGCCCCCAGTCCTTCTCCCCTGCCCCCACACAGGAGGGTCTCCCTAGCTAGGCATTTTCCAAGCCCTAACCCACCCCCCAGTGGCTTCCCCCACTTTGGTCCGGGAGTTCCCAGGCCCCCTGGCCGAGTTCCTGCCTGCTCTCTTTTCTGAGGTAAGAAATGTGTCCTAGGCAGGTCACCCTATGACTTGGCAATGAGGACCTTATACCAAGAATGTCCCAGGACAAATTCCTCACCTGGGGACATTTCTTCCTCCACAATCCCTTTTTTCCTGATCTAAAACGAGTCACCTTGTGAACACACAATGTACACTTTAGAATCTGTGTGTGTTCCTGATGATTTTGGAGACAGGTTCTGGCTCTAAGGCCCAGCCTGGTGCCCATGGTCATGACCGTCATTCACTTCCAGGATTGAAATTGCAGGCTCTGTTGATTCTCCCACCTCAGCCACCAGAGTGACTGGTACAATGGGCCCCTCAACCCCAGATCCCTCATTTAGATGGGTGAGGAGACGGGGTCTCCCTGAGTGGTCCGGGCTGGCCTTGGGCTCTTGGGCTCCAGTCATCCTTCTGCCTCAGTCTCCGAGAGTGCTGGGATTCTAGGCGTGGGCAGCCTTGCCAGGTCTTCTGGTTTGTTTTCGATGAAGGATGGAGGCCAGGCTCGGAGGCTCAGACTCATCATCCCAGTGCTTTAGGAGGCCAGGCCAGTGGCCGGCCCGAACCCACAGGCTGAGAACTGCCCAGGCAACTTGGCGAGACCTTGTCTCAATCTTCTATCCCCAATGAGCTGGGTGTGGTGGCACACACCTGTCATTCCATCTCCTCAGAAGGCCAGTGAAAGGTTCACCGGAGCCTGGTGGGCCGAGATTGTGGTGGCTGGGAGCAAGCCCCCTCCCTAAAGCCTGGGAAAAAGAGTGAGACTCCAACTCAAAGAAAAAAAGGAACAAAAGAAAAGTATACATTTGTATATGGAGTTGGGATCATCGTGAGCAGACAGAGATCACTTGGGAAGGAGGCCCCAGCCTTTGGTCTAGAGTTCCAGAAAGATGGTGGATCCACAGACAGTCTTTGGACTTAGGAGGCTGAAGGAGGGGACTTCTGCAGCCTGGGAGTTCGAGACCAGCCTGGGTCAAGTAGCAAGACCTTGTCGCTCTCCAGAACGCAAGTACTGGAGTCACACGTGGTGGCGCACATGGTCTAGGTTACACAGCATGCGGTGGCCTCCATCCCGGGGTGTGCCTTTGCATCGCCAATGCTGACAGCAAGTGCGAGTACAGTCCGGGCACCATGGCTCATGGCCATCAGCCCCAGGCCCTGGGAGGCTGAGGTGGGAGGTTGCCTGAATCCCCAGGTTCAGAGACAAGCCTGGGTGATTTGGCCAGACCTTGTCTCGGTAAGAAGGCCCCAAAATCCAGTCAGGCATGGTGGCCCCTGGAGTCTAGGCTGCTCAGGGTCCAAGGCGGGAGGACCACCTCAGCCCCACAGGTTGAGGCCCCATAAGCCACGATCATACTGCACTACCCCAACCCAGCCTATGGAGACTCCAGCGACAAAAAAGATGCCACCAACATGTGTCACGATGGGCAACTATGGCTCCCCAGGGAAAGGTTCACGTGGTCGTGGGATGATGGAGTGATCAGGAGATGAAGGGACCCTCCCCCTGCCCGAAGGAGGCAAACCAGGTAACCAGAACCTGGGCTGGAAAGGGAATTGCCAGACCTCCTTGATCACTCTATGCCCAATGGCCACCCTAACTTGGGTCAGTCTGTTCCGTGAGCTCACAGGTGTCTTTGTCATAGGACATGGATGTGGATGGTGGAGGGAGGTCTTCTGGGATGCATGGCCAAAGGCATGGGATGGATGTGCCCCGTGACCAACTTTGAAACAACTGGTGAATGACAGGTGGGAAAGTGCCTTTTCCTCTCCCATCCCTGAGGGTGATTCCTCGTGCTGGGTGTCAGGGGTGGCGGTGGTGGTGGTGGTGATTATTATTATTTGAAGTCGAAATCCTGCTCTGTCACCCAGGCCTTAGTGCAAGTGCACTCTCCAGGACACCACGGACTCCACCTGCCGGCCTCAGGTGTTCCTCCCACCTAGGCCCAAGGAGTGGCTGGAACCAGAGGTATGTGCCACCATGCCCGGCTAATCTTTGGATTTATTTTTGACGGCTGAGACAACGTCTCACCATGGGCTCATGTCCCGGGCTAGTGTCAAACCCGCAGGCTCAAGTCATCCACTCACCTGCACCTCCGAAGGACAGGGATGCCTGACTGAACCCCTGAACCAGCCCTGTGGTTGTGATGGTGGTGGTGGCTGGTATTATTCTGAGTTGGAGTCCTACTTGGTCACCCAGGTCAGAGTGCAGGGGCCCACTCTCAGCCACTGTGCCCTCCACCGGCTGGGCTCCAGCGATCCTCCCGCAACGACCTCCTGAGTGGCCGGAACGAAAGGCCTGCACCATATGCTCAGATCAGGTTTTTGGCTTCTTGTAGAGATGAGGTCTGGGCAAGGTGTCCCAGCTGGTCTTGAGCTTGGGGACTCTGGCCATCCTCTTGCCTCAGCCTCCAGAGCACCAGGATGACAGATGTGAGCTCCTGCACTTGGCCTCCACACCCCTCTCGGGCCTGGGACCCTGGAGAGAGCAGCTGCTGTATCCCACCAGGCCCTCCACTGAGGGAGCTCTAGGCTCATGGCATGTCTCCACCAGGGCTCTTACCCCTCCTCCCGCCTTGTTCCTCAGGATGGACCCACTCACTCCTCACAGGGTCGGCTCACTGAAAGGAAGGGCGTGACTCTCAAACCTTCGGGGGTTCGGGACAGCCAGGCGACTCACAAATGTCTCTTTGGCATTTGGGGAGGCCGAGACAGGAAGATGACTGGAGCCTGGGAGCTCCAAACCAGGCTGGACACCATAGCAAGCCCCCACCTCGACTTCTAAGCAAAACACATAAAACCTTGGGTGGGTACAGGCCTTGGCGGGAGGATCACCTCTGGGTCAGAGTTCAAGACCAGGCAGGAGATCAAATGGAAAGCCTGTGATCGCTGGAGATTGGGAGCCTGAGGCTGAGAGCTTGACCCAAGTTGGGTGGTTTGAGAGTAGCCTGGGCAACCAAGTGAGGGAAGAAAAGTAAGAAAAAAAGAAAGTAAGAAAGGTAGAAAGAAAGAAAGAAAAGAAAGAAAGAAAGAAAGAAATCAATTCCTCTGCAAAATTTCTGCCCTCAGTCCTTCCCCACCAGCCCACCCACATGTGTAGGTCCCCCAAGCTTGGCACCTTTCACTCACAAACCCCCTGCATGGCTGCTCTCACTTTGGTGCGGGAGTTCCCAAGCCTCCTTGGCTGTGTTCCAGCCGGCTCTCCTCTCCGAGGTGTGAGATGTGCCTCAGGCAGGCCGACGCTCTGACTTGGCAACAAAGACCTTCCACCAAGATAGGTGGACACATCTCTCACCCAGGGACATTTCTTTCCCCAATCCCATTTTTCCTGGATCTAAGCCAGTTGCCCTGTGAACACACCACATGCAGTTGACAATCTGTGTAGGATTCTGATGTTTTTGGAGACAGGATATGACTCTGACCAAAGCTGGGGCCCGGGGAAATGACTGAAGTTCACTGCCAGCCTCAAAATCACGGGCTTCAATGATCCTGCAGCCTCAGACTATGGAGTGCCCAGGAAGATGGGATCCTTGACCCCCCACCCCCTATTTGGATGGGAGTGGAAATGGGGTCTCCTTGTGTGGCCCAGGCTGGTCTCGGGCTCCTGGACTCCAGCCATCCCCCAATCTCAGCCTCCCAGAGTGCTGGGATTCTAAAAGTGGGCTGCTGTACCAGGTATTCTGGTTTTTGAGGAAGGAGAGAGGCTGGGCTTTGGGGCTTAGCCTCATCATCCCAGTGCTTTGTGAATGCAACCAGCGTCCAGCCCAAGCCCGTGGGTCGAAACCCACCTGGGCACCTCAATGAGTCTTTACCCTCCATCCAAAATGAGCCAGGTGTGGTGGCATGCACCTTTTGTTCTGGCTACTCGGAAGACTGGGGAAAGGCTCACCAGAGCCTGGCGGGCCAAGGTTGCAGTGACCAGAAGTGACCCACCACCCTCCTAACTGGGCGATAGAGTGAGACTCCAACTAAAAGATAAAATGAAAAAAGAAAAAAAAGAAGAGCATTCATTTGTGTTTAGAGTTATGATCATTGTGAACAGACAGAGATCATTTGGGAAGGAGACCCCAGTCTTGGGCCTAGAGTTCCTGAAAGATGGTGGATCAGCACACACTAAGGGTTAGGCTTTGAGAGGCCAAGGTGGGGGACCACTGGAGCCAGGAGTTCGAGACCAGCCTGTGCCATGTAACATGACTTCGTTGCTTCCCAGAACACAAACACTGGAGTAGCACATGGTGGCACCCATGGTCCCAACTACATGGGATGAAGTGGGCTCCATCCCAGGGCATTACTTTTAATCGCTCCCACTGACAGAACCTGCAAGTCCTGGCCAGGCACTGTAGCTCACGTCCATCAGTCCCACACCCTGGAAGGCCGAGGCAGGAGGCTGCCTAAGCCCAGGGTCAGAGACCAGCCTGGGCAATGTTGACAAACTTTGTCTCGGTGAGAAGTTCCTTAAATTGAGTCTGTCGTGGTGGCACCCAAAGTCCTGGCTGCTCGGGGGCTAAGCTGGAGGAACTCTTGAGCCCCACAATTCAAGACCCCAAGAGCCAAGATTGTGCTGCCATGCCCCAGCCAGGCTGATGGAGACTCCAGCGACAAAAATGACAACTCTCACGTGCATCATGACGGATGTCCACAGCTCCCCAGTGAAATATTCACATGGAGGAAACGATCAAGTGATCAGGACAGGGAGGGGTCCTTCTCCCCAAAGGTGGCAGACTGGGTGACCGGAACCTGGACTGGCCGTGGAATTGCTGGACCACTTTGATCACTCTGTGCCCGAATGTCGCCCTAACTTGGGGCCTCCTATTCCTTGAGCTCACACCTGCCTTTGCCATGGGGCACAAGTGTGGAGGGTGGAGGCAGGCCTTCTGGGATGCATGGACAAAGGCACATGATGGACATACCCATTGGCTACCTTTGAAACCTCACTTGAACGACAGGGGGGAAGTGTATTTCCTCTCCCATATCTGAGGGTGATTCCTCCCAGTGGGTGGCAGTGGTGGTGGTGATGGCGGTGGTGGTAATTATTATTTGGAGTCTGAATTCCACTCTGTCGCCCAGGCCTGAGTGCAGGGGTATGCTCTCAGTCACCACAGATGCCACCTACCAGGCTCAGGCAATCCTCCTGCCCAGTGTCTTGGGATGGTCTCAAACTCACAGACTCAGGCTGTCCACTCGCCTCGACCTTTGAAGGGACTGGATGCCATGCTGAGTCTATTAGCCCAGTAAGTGTTTGTGGTGGTGATCGTTGATATTATTCTGAGTCAGAGTCCTGCTTTGTCACCCAGCCAGAGTGCAGGTGCCCACTTTTGGCCAACACGGCCTCCACAGGCTGGGCCCTGGCAATACTCCTGCTGCGACCGCCGGAATGGCCAGAACAACAGGTGTGTGCCACCATGGGCAGCTCATTTATTCAGCTTCTTGTAGAGACGAGGTCTCACCAAGGTGGCTGGGCTTATCTCGAACGTGGTGGTGCAGGATATCCTATCGCCTTGGCCCCCCAAAGCACCGGGGTGAGAGGCATGAGCCCCCATGCCAGGCCTCAAACCACTCTCAGGGCCCCACTATGAGGCAGGTTTCCTTCTGAGGACCCAGGAACCCAGAAAGGGTGGTCGGAGTTGTCCCCAGAACCCTCCCCTGGGGAGAGCCTGGCACAGAGATATGTCTCGGCTGGGACACCCACACATCTGCCTGCTTCGTTTCCCAGGTTGGACCTGCTTGCTCCTCCCTGGGACCACCTCGGGGAAAGAGAGGGCGTGACTCTCAAACCTTCGGGGAGCAGGGACGACTGGGCAACTCATGACTGTTTCCTCAGCACTCTCGGAGGCCTAGATGGGAAGATGACCAGCGCCTGGGTGCTTGAGATCATGCTGGACACCATAGCAAGCCTCAAGCTCGAACCCAAGCAAAATCCAGAAAACCTAGGATGATGGCAGGATTTGGCAGGCGGATAGTCTCCGGCCCAGAGTTCAAGACCAGACAGGAAGACTAAGATGTCTACTTAATGGAAAGTCTGTGATTGCAGCGTTTTGGGAGGCCCAGGCCGAGATGATGGCCCAAGTTGGGCAGTTTGAGAGCAGCTTGGGCAACCAGGTGAGGAAAGAAAAGAAAGAAAGAAAGAAAGAAAGAAAGAATGAATGAATGAAAGGAAGGAAGGAAGGAAGGAAGGAAGGAAGGAAGGAAGGAAGGAAGGAAATAGGAAAGGAAAGGAAAGAAAGAAAGAAAGAAAGATAGAAAGAAAGAAAGAAAGAAATCCATTCTCCTGCAAACCTTCTTCCCCAGTTCTTTCCCATGCCATCCCCACATATGAGGATCCCCCAAGCTCAGCACCCTCCAGCCCCAAACCCCTCCAATGACTTTCCCCTTTGATGCGGGAGTTCCTGAGTATCCCTGGCCGGTTTCTTCCGGCTCTCCCAATCCCATTTTTCCTGGCTCTAAAGCCAGTCAGCCTGTGAACACACCACATGCAGTTGAGAATCTGTGTATGATTCTGATGTTTTTGGCGACAGGGTCTGGCTCTGTTTCCCCACTGGAGCACAGGAACACAACCATCCTTCTCCACCAGCCTTGAAATTGCAGGTTCCGACAATCCTGCTGCCTCAGCCTTCGGTGTGGGTTGGATAATGGGCACCTCGACTCAAGACCCCCTGTTTGGATGGTTGTGGAGACTGGGTCTCCCTGCATAGTTCATGCTGGCCTGGGCTGGCCTGGGGCTCCTGGACTCCAACCATCCTCCCACCTAAGCCTCCCAGAGTGCTGGGATTCCAGGCGTGGGCAGCTATGTCAGGCCTTCTGGTTCATTTTCGATGAAGGATTGAGGCTGTACTTGGGGTTCAACCTCGTCATCCCAGTACTTTTGGATGCCGAGGCCAGTGACCAGCCCAAACCCACAGGCCGAGACCTGCCTGGGAAAATCAGTGAGACCTCATCTCTACCTTCCATAAAAAATGAGAGGGGTGTGGTGGCTTGTGCCTGTCGTTCTGGCTCCTTGGAAGTCCAGGGAGTCTCTCTGGAGCCTGGCTGACGGAGGCATGCTGGCCGGGAACAAGCCACCACCCTCCAGCCTGGGTGAAGGAATGAGACTCCAACTCAAAGAAATAAAGGAAAAAAGGAAAAACAAGAGTATCCTTTTGTCTATGGAGTTGGGATCATCATGAATAGACAAAGATCATTTGGGAAGAAGTCCCAAGCCTTGAGCCAAGAGTTGCCCAAACACAGTGTATCGGCAGATATTCAGGCTGTGGCTTTGGGAGGCTGAGGTGGGGGACTGCTTGAGCCCAGGAGTTCGAGACCAGCCTGGGCCATGTAGTGAGATGTTGTCACTCCCCAGAACACAAACACTGGAGTTGCATATGGTGGCCCCGACGGTCCCAGCTACACCGGATGTGGTGGTCTCATTCCAGGGCAATCCTTTGCAATGTCCCCACCCACAGAACATATGAGTCCAGTCCGGGCACTGTGACTTTCAGCCATCAGCTCCGCACCCTGGAATGCTGAGGTAGGAGGCTGTCTGAGCCCAGGGGTCAAGAGAATAGCCCAGGCGACGTGACCAGACCTTGTCTTAACAAGAGGACCACAAAGTCGTGTAAGGAGTGTTGGCCCCTGGAGTCTTGGCTGTTTGGAGGCTGAGGTGGGAGGACAGCCTGAGCACCACAGGTTGAGGCCCCAGGAGCCACAATCTCGCTGCTGTGCCCCAGCTCAGCCAACAGAGACTCCAGTGACAGAAAAGACACCTCCCATGGGACCACCTCAGGGAAAGAGTCAGGCCTGTGCTACAGACCTGGCCTGTAGCACAGGCCAGAGCGCAATGACACTCTCATAGCCACCAAGGACTCCACCTTCCAAGCTCTGGTGATCCTCCCACCTCAGCCCACTGAGTTGTTGGTACCATAGGTCTGCGTCACACCAGGCTAAACTTTGGGTTTATTTTTGATGGCTGAGACAAGGTCTCGCTCCATGTCCTAGGCTGTTTTCAAATCCGCAGGCTCAGATCATCCACTTGCCTGGGCCTCCAAAGGGCCAGGATGCCAGGCTGAGGTTGTGGTGGTGGTGCTGGTTGCTACTATTATTCTGCGTCAGAGTCCCGCTCTGTCACCCAGGCCAGAGCGCAGGGGTCCACTCTCAGTCACTGTGGCCTCCACCAGCTGGGCTCCAGTGATCCTCCCACTGTGGTCTCCTAGGTGGCTGGACAACAGGTGTTCACCACCATGCTTTGACATTTTCTGGGCATCTTTTAGTAACAACATCTTGCTAGGATGCCCAGTATGGTCTTGAACCCAGGAGCTCAGGCCATCCTCTCGCCTCGGCCTCCCAGAGCCCTGGGATACAGGCATGAGTCCCCATGACTTGCTTCCTCTTCCCTCTCAGGCCCCTCAGTGAGGCCTGCGCCCTTCTGATGACCCAGGACCCCAGATAGGGCTCACCACCGACCCTCCCTGGGGAAGTGCCTGGAGCAAGGACTTGTCTCTGCCAAGGCACCCACAACTCGGCGTGCCTCACTCCAAAGTGTCGACCAGCATGCTCTTCCCAGGGGTCACCTCAGGAAAAGGGATGGTGTGACTCTCAAACCTTTTGGGTGGAGGGGATGGCTGGGCTCCTGTCTCCTTGGCACTCAGGAAGGCTACGATGGGAAGATGTCCAGAGCCCAGGAGTTCGAGACCAGGCTGGACACCATAGCAAGCCCCCACACTGACCCCCCAAAAACCCGAGAAAATCGTAGTGGATGGCAGGTCTCAGCGGGAGGTTTGACTCTGACCCAGAGTTCAAGAACAGACAAGAAGACCAGGTTGCGGACCAAATGCAAAACCTACGACTGCAGAAGTTTGGAAGGTCCAGGCTGAGAGGATGGCCTGAGATGGGTGGTTTGAAAGCAGCCTTGGCAAACTAGTAAGGGAAGAAAGAAAGAAAGAAAGAGAGAGAGAGAGAGAGAGAGAGAGAAAGAAAGAAAGAAAGAAAGAAAGAAAGACATTCTCCTCCAAACATTCTGCCCTCAGTCCTTCCCCCCACCACCCCACATGTGGGGGCCTCCCAAACTTGGCACCTTCCAGCCCCAACTCCACCAATGGCTGCCCCCGTTTTGGGGTGGGAATTCCCGAGACTCCCTGACTAGGTTCCTGCCGGCTTTCCCCTCTGAGATGAGAAATGTGTCCCAGGCAGGCCAACCATCTGACTTGGCAACGAGGACCTTCTCCCAAGAAAGGTCAGTGACACATCCCTCACCCAGGGACATTTCTTTCCCTGCAGCCCCACTGTTCCTTGCTCTAAAGCCAGTCATTCTGTGAACACTGCATGCACAGTTGAGAATCTGTGTAAGATTTTCATGTTTTTATAGACAGGGTCTGGCTCTGTGAACCCTGGCCAGAGCCCAGGAACATGACTATCATTCTCTGCCAGCCTTAAATTTGCAGGTTTCAGACATCCTCCAGCCTCAGCCTCCATAGTGGCCGGAATGATGGGCACCTCGATCCCAGACCCCCTGTTTAGATGGGTGTGGAAATGGGGTCTCCCTACATCTCCTGGTCTGGCCGTGGGCTCCTGGGCTCCAGCCATCCTCCCACCTCGGCCTCCCTGAATGCTGGGATTCCAGGTGTGGGACTCTGCACCAGACCTTCTGGTTCATTTTTGACAAAGGATCAAGGCCGGGCTGGTTGCTCAGCCTTGTCATCCCAGTGCTTTGGGAGCTGAGGCCAGTGGCTGCCTGAGCATGTGGGCCAAGACCCGCTTAGGCAAGTCAATGAGATCTCGTCTCTACCCTTCATCCCAAATGGGCCAGGCATGATGGTGTGTGTCTGTTGTTCCTGCTCCTCGGCAATCCAGGTAAAGGCTCACTGGAGCCTGGTGTGCCGAGGCTGTGCTGACCGGGAGCAAGCCGCCACCCTCCAGCCTGGGTGACGGAGTTTGATTCCAACTCAAAAAAATAAAGGAAAAAAAGAGCATCCATTTGTGTATGGAATTGTGATCTTCGTGAACAGACAGAGATAATTTGATATGGAGGCCCCAGGCTTGGGACTAGAGTACGTGAAAGACAGTGGATTGGCAATCAGTTTGTGGCTTTGAGATGCTGAGGTGGTGGACTGCTGGAGCCCGAGGTCAAGACCAACCTGGGCCAAGTAGCAAGACCTCGTCGCTCCCTGGAAAGCAAACATGGGAGTCACATGTGGTGATGCCCATGGTCCCAGCTACATGGGGTGTGGTGACCTCTGTCAAGGGGTTTTCTTGGGCATTGCCCCACTGACAGAATGTGTTAGTCCAGGCCGGGAACCATGACACACGGCCATCAGCCTCAAGCATTGGGAGGCGGAAGTGGGAGTCTGCCTGGGCCCAGGGGCTGGAGACCAGGTTGGGCGAGGTAGCCAGACCTCATCTCGGTGAAAGGTCCCCAAAATCGAGTCAGGCAGGTGGCCCCCAGAGTCCCAGCTGATCAGGGGCCGAGACAGGAGGACAGCCTAAACCTGTCAGGTCAAGTCTCCAGGAGTCATGATCATGCTGCCATGCCCCAGCCTGGCCGATGGAGACTACAGGGACAAAAAAGACACTTTCCACGTGCATCAAAATGGGCGTCCATGGCTCCCCAGGTAAAGGTCTGCGTGGGTGATGTACAATGAAGTGATTGGGAGAGGAAGGGGCCGAAACCCTCCCAAAGATGGCAGACTGGGCAACCAGAACCTGGGCTTGCCATGGTATTGATGGACTGCCTTGATTGCTCTATGTATGACAGATGCCTTAGCTTGGGGCCATCTGTTCCATGAGCTCACATGTCTTTGCTGTGGGCATGAGTGTGGAAGGTGGAGGCAAGATTTCTGGGCATATGGCTCAAAGTGCAGAACCAACGTGCCTGGTGGCCACCTTGAAACCTCCCATAAAGGACAACCTGGAAAGTGCCTTGGATGGATGTGCCCAGTGACCAATGTTGAAACCTCCCATGAATGACAGATCAGAAAGTGCCTTTTCCTCTGCCATACCTGAGGGTGACTCCTCACGTTAGGTGGCAGCGATGGTCGTGGTGGTGATTGTGATTATTATTATTTGGAGTTGGAACCCCGCTCTGTTGCCCAGGCCGGAGCACAGTGGCACGCTCATGGCCACTGCAGACTCCACCTGCCAGGCTCAAGCAATCCTCCCACTTTGGTCCCCAGAGTGTCTGGAACCACAGGTCTGCGCCACCATGTCCAGCTAGTCTTTGGATTTATTTGATGGCTGAGATGAGACCTCAACCCATGTCCCAAGCTGGTGTCAAACCTGCAAGCTCAGACCGTCCACTCACCTGGGCCTCCATAGTGCTGGGAAGCCAGACTTAACCCCTGATTCTGGCCTGTGGTTGTGATGGTGGTGGTGATTGGTATTATTATTCTGACTCGGGTCCTTTATCTGTTGCCAAGCCTGGAGTGCAGGGGCCCACCCTTGGCCAACGTGGCCGCCACCATCAGGGCTCCAGCTATCCTCCCCCCATGGCCTCCTGAGTGCCCGGAATGACAGGTGTGTGCCAACATGCTTGGATCTTTTTTTTTGGTTTCTTTAGAGACACCCAGGCTTTTCTTGAACACATGGGGTTATTCCATCCTCTCGCCTCAGCCTCCCAAACCACCGGGATGACAGGCCTGAGCCACCGCTCTCAGCCTGCCCTCCCCTCTCTGGACCTACTGCAAGGACCTCTCCCTTCTGACGACCTGGGAACCCAGTGAGGGTGGCTGCAGTCATCCACCGAGCCCTACCCTGGGGGGGCGCCTGATGCAGGGGCATGTCACCGCTGGGGCACCCACCCAACTGCCTGCCTCGTTCCCCAGGGTGGACCTGCTTGCCCGTCCCAAGGGCCACCTCAGGGAAAGCAAGGGCGTGATACTCAATCCATTGGGGGATCAGGGATGGCCTGTCAACACACCCCTGTCTCCTCAGCATTCGGGCAGGCCGAGAAAGGAAGATGGCCAGAGCCTGGTAGCTCAAGACCAGGCTGGACAACAAAGCAAGCTCCCACCACAACCCCAAGCAAAATCCAGAAATCCTTGGGTGAGGGCTGGCCTTGGCGGGAGGATCACCTCTGACCCAGAGTTCAAGACCAGGCATGAAGACAAGGATATCAACCAAATGGAAAACCTACTTTTACAGCAGTTTGGGAGGTCATGCCAAGAGGATGACCCAATTTGTGTGGTTTGTGAGCAGCATTGACAACCTAGTGAGGAAAGAAAAAAAAGAAATTAAGACAGAAGGAAAGAAAGAAAGAAAAAAGAATGGAAAGAAACAAGGAAAGAAAGAAAGAAAGAAAGAAAGAAAGAAAGAAAGAAAGAAAGAAAGAAAGAAAGAAAGAAAGAAAGAAAGAAAGAAAGAAAGAAAGAAAGAAAGAAAGAAAGAGAGAGAAAGAATGACATGAAGAAAATGTAAGTTAACAAAGAAATTCTTTCGCTTGAAAACTTCTACCCTCAGTCCTTCCACCCCGCATATGGGAGTCTCCCAAGTTTGGCACCCTACATCCCCACCACCCCCAATGGCTGCCACCATTTTTGTGTGGGAGTTCCAGAGACTCCCTGGCCAGGTTCATGCCAACTCTCCTCTCTTTGGTGAGAATTGTGCTCCAGGCAGACCAGACCTCTAACTCGACAATGAGGACCTTACACCAAGAAAAGCAAAGGACACATCCATCACCCGGGGACATTTCTTACCTCAAGTCCCATTTTTTCTGTTTCTAATACCAGTCGCCCTTTGAGCACATCATGCACAGTTGAGAATCTGTGTACGATTCTGATGTTTTTGGAGACAAGATCCGGCTCTGTGGCCCAGGCTGGGACCCAGGGACATGACTGTCATTCACCTCCAGCCTTGAAATCATGGGTTCTGGAGTTCCTTCCACCTCAGCCTCTGTAGTGGCCGGGATGATGAGCACCATGTTCCCAGAACCCTCTTTGGATGGGTGTGGAGACAGGGTCTCCCTGCAAGGCCCGGGCTGGCCTTCACCTCATGGGCTACAGCCATCCCCTTGATTAGGACTCCCAGAGCACTGAGATTCCAGGCATGGTTTGCCGCATCCAGCCTTCTGGTTCATTTTAGACAAAGCAGCCAAGCCGGGCTATGGGGCTCAACTTCTATTGATCCAACTTCTTGGAAGATCTGTGGTGGACAGCTCTCTGGAGCCTGATGGGCCATGGGCCAAGGTTGCGCTGGCCGGGAGCAAGCCACCACCCTCCAGCCTGGGTGAGGGGTGAGACTCTAACTCAAAAAATAAAAGGAATAAAAAGAAGAGCAACCATTTGTGTATGGATTTGGAATCACCGTGAAAAGACAGAGATTATTGGGGAAGGAAGTCGCAGTCTTGGTCATAGACTCGCCGAAAGATGGTCAATCAGCAGCCAATCGGGCTGTGGCTTTGGGAGGCTGAGTCAGGGGACAGCTGGAGCCTGGGAGTTCGAGACAAGCCTGGGCCATGTAACGATACCGCATTGCTCCCTGGAATGCAAACACTGAAGTCACTGATGGTGGTGCCCTCGGTCTGTCTAGGGCATTCCTTTGCATCACCCCCACCGACAGAACGTGTGAGTCCAGGCCGGGCACCATGGCTCATGGCAGCCAGCCCTGTGCCCTGGAAATTCAAAGCGGGAGATTGCCTGAGCCCAGGAGTCGGAGACCAACCCGGGCTTGTGTGGAGAGTGTAGTCAGGCCTTCTGGGGCACGTGGCTGAAGATGTGGGATGGACATGCCCGGTGGCCACCTTTGAAACCTCCTGCAATAATGGGCCAGAAAGTGTCTTTTTCTATCACATCATTAGGGTGACTCCTCATGCTGGATGGCAGGGGTTGTGCTGGTGATGGTGGTGATTATCATTATTTGGAGTCAGAATCCCACTCTGTCTGCCAGGCCAGAGCACAGGGGCACAGTCACGGACACCACAGAAAGCACCTGCTGGGATCAGGTTATACTCCCTCATCAGCTCCCTGAGTGGCTGGAAACACAGGCATGCACCACCATGCCTGGCTAATCTTTGGGTTTATTTTTGAAGACTGAGACGAGGTCTCTCCCCATGTCCTAGGCTGGTGTTGTAACAGCAGGCTCAGGTCTTCCATTCACGTGACCCTCCAAAAGGTTGGGAGGCCAGGCTGAGCACCTGAGTCCGGCCTGTGTTGTGGTGGTGGTGGAGGTTTGTATTATTATTCTGAGTCGGAGTCTCACTCTGTTGCCCAGGCCAGAGCTCAGGTACCCACTCTTGGTCTCCAGGGCCTCCACCAACAGGGTCTGGCAATCCTCCTGCTGTGGCCTCCCATGTGGCCAAAACAACAGGCATGCACCACCATGCTCGGCTCATTTTTTGGCTTCTTGCAGAGACAAGGTCTCGGCAACATGCCCAGCTTAGTCTTGAACTTGGGAGCTCGGGTCATCTTCTTGCCTCATCCTCTCAGATCTCCAGGATGACAGGTGTGCGCCCCAGTACCTGACCTCCAAACTCCTCTCTGGGACCCATCACGAGGCCTGCTCACTTTCAATGACCCGGTGTCAGAAGCCAGCCTCAGAAGCTTTCATGTTGAGAGGGTCCATAAGGCCAAAGACCCCAAGTTGCAGGGCCACTCTAGGTCACTATCAGTGCTGCTTCTTTTACTCATTTTGTTATGTATGCCATTGGTATCCAAAGAGTTGGGGGATGCAAAAAATAGTAGTCCATTAAAATAATCTATTAGTGGAAACAAGCAATTAGTGAAATGGAAATTTTTCTGCTAAGATATGACCCTCCATTGAGTTTCTCTGTCCCCACCCTTTTGGTGTTTGAACCTGCAACAATGGTTCAAAACTGCAGGTGGCACTCTCTTACCCCTGGGAGCCTTGGGTTGAATATGCGTCAGTGCTTTCCTCAACCCTCTCAGGGAACTATGGACGCAAGTTATAAACATCATGTTTGGCACCATAATAGGTTTATTAGTTTTAGTTTTTTTTGTTTTTGTTTTTGTTTTTTTTTGAGTTGGAGTCTCACTCAGTCGCCCAGACTGGAGTGCAGTGGCCACTCCCGGCCACTGCAGCCTCGACCTGCTGGGCTCCGGCGATCCTTCCTCCTCAGCCTTCTGAGTAGCCTGAACTACAAGCACACACTACCACACCCGGCTGATGTTTTGATTTATTGTAGAGATGAGGTCTTGCTGCCCAGGCGGGTCTCGAACCCGCGGGCTCAGGCAATACACTCACCTCAGTCTCCCAAAGGCACAGGATTACAGGCTGAGCCACCGAGCCTGGCTTAGTTTTAGTTTTTTAAGGTGGTTGCTAATTAGAGAGCTCTGGGGATGTTGTTTTCATTTTGCTAATTGTGAAGTGTTATATAGGTATTTTTAGCATAACGAAAATTTTGTTGTGATGATTACGATTGTTTTAATTTTAGGTGCGGCCATTTATGCAAGAAAACAGATGGATGACTCTATAATTTGCAGTATACACACACTTTGCATTTTAGAGTAGGTGATTAATATAGAAATGTTGATATAGTAGAAAAGACTTTGTAATTGTATTTTGAAAAAAATGAAATGTTAAGAACACATAAGTTAGGCATTAAGTTGTTAAAAGTTTAGATGGTTAGAGTTAATAGTTTGAGAAAACACGTTGTGAAAAATTACATGCTTTAAAGTTTCTATTAGTGGATACATTGTCACAAATTTGAGGGAAGACAGACAGTATTTCATCGCATTTAGAACAATGATCAAAAAAATACATCTGGGTTTGAAGGTCAAACTGTATGTACCTTAAAGTATAAAAAGAACTTGAAAAGTAAAATAAATTAGTATGTGTCCTGCATAACAGCAGTCAGTTTCTGAGTTTTCTCCTACATCGAAGCCATTCCTCCTTCAGCAAACCCTGACCTGCTGGACCTGGATTCCCGCAAGTGGAGCCCAAACAAGGATGTGAAAGGTAAGCCTTACTTTAATAGGGAGGGATCGGAACTTATCTATGATGCTGCACACCCTTCTGTAGAGATAGGCAGAGGTTGGAAAGGTAAGCAGCTTTAGAACTGTGATACAATCATGGGCCAGAGTGAATTTAAAGAAAGAAAATTGTTCATAAATATTTTGATGCATATGCTTTCTAAAAGAGGAATTAAGGTTTTCTCTAAGCTGGGCTCTGTGGCTCAGCCTATAATACCACATTTTGGGAGGCTGAGGTGAGTGGAATGCCTGAGCTGAGGGATTGAAACCCGCATGGGTAACTTGGCGAGACCTCATCTTTATAATAACTTTAAAAAATCAGCTGCAAGTCAGGCTCAGTGGCTCAGCCTGTAATCCCGCACCTTTGGGAGGCTGAGGTGAGTGGATTGCCTGAGCCCGCCAGTTAGAGACCCGCCTGAGCAGCAAGACCTCATCTCTACAATAAATCAAAAAATCAGTCAGGCATGGTAGTGCTTGCCTGTAATTCCGGCTACTTGGAAGGCTGAGGCGGAAGGATCATCGGAGCCCAGCAGGTCGAGGCTGCGGTGGACGGAAGCAGCCACTGCACTCCAGTCTGCGTGACAGAGTGAGACTCCAACTCAAAAAAAAAAAAATCAGCTGCGTATGGTACCACTTTTCTGTAATTCTGGCTACTCAAAAGGCTGAGGCGGATGGAACGCTGGAGCCAGCAGGTCAAGGCTGCAGGGGCCGAGAGCAGCCACTGCACTCTGGTCTTGGCGACAGAGTGAGACTCCAACACAACAAAAATGTAAATAAATAAAGTTTCCACTATACAATTATCTCATTTTCTCCATTTTGAGCAAGAAAGGTGCCCCGGGTTCCCTGAAGAAAGCATTGTTAATTTAGAAACATGGAAAAGTTTTGGGGAATAATTGAAACTGTATTACACTCTCCATGGTCTGTAACGAGTGCTTGTAGATACTTTTGCATTATGGAATATATTTAGAGATGTCTTAGATCCACAAGAAAAGGTGTATAAAATGCCCATTAAAGTGAAAGAGGAATCAGGTGAAAGAACTCCCTTACTAGCCCCTGTTCCTTCCCAGGCAATTTTAGCGACTTCCTCTGTTGATGATGATCCTCTACCCCCTGAGAATAAGGAAAAAAAAAAAAAGCAGCTAGGTATCATGAAGAAAAATATCCAGATCATTTAAATTTACCCAGTGGCATCAAAAGACTTTCAGCAAGTGTCACCAGAGGGAGAGGGATTGTGATTTGATACCGTCTTGATTTAAGAGGAGAAAATTATCTTTCTATACTGACACCTGTTATATAAAAGGACTCTTTCCTCATATTAAAACAACCACCATTCCTGTTAATAAGACAACTATTCTTGATTTACTTATCCAATTACAGCAATTAATAATTGTTAGAAACTAGTCATTTTTCATAGGTCATATTAGATTTCATTCAGGACTTCTTGGAACTCTACATCAAGGTTATCAATTAGCAGATGCCTCGACGAAATCAGTCTAGTGCCTTCTTCTTGTAGATTCTTTAGTCAATCAAGCTCAGCAATCCCATAAAATTCATCAACAAAACGCTGCAGTTTTAAGTCACCAGTTTCACATTCCAACAGAAACGACTGGACAAATGATAAAAAATTTTACTTCGTGTCCTAATTCTAGTAACACCCTCCCCTCAGTAGTTAATCCCCATGGATTAAAACCTAATGTTTTGTGGCAAATGGATGTTATTGATTTCCAAAGTTTTGGAAAATTCTCATTTCTACATGTGATAGTGGATACATTTTCCCATGTAATTTTAGCCTTGCCCAGAACTGGGGAAGCCTCTAAAGATGTAGTCAAACATTTATTCTTTTGTTTTTCACAGGTGAGTATTCCTAAACAATTAAAAACTGATAATGTTCGTGCTTATGCATCAAAAGCTTTTCAGTCGTTTTGTACCCATTTGACACCTCACATTCTACATGAATTCGGTATAATCCTCAAGGTCAAGCTATAGTCGAGAGAGCCCATCAATATTTTAAAAAATCAAATAATTAAATTGACAAAGGGGAATTCAAATATAGTTCTCCCCATCATATCTTAAATCATGCTGTTAGTAATTAATCATCTCAATTTGGACCTTCAATGATATTCAGCTATGATAACTCTTTGGAGTTCTGAGAATACTGTTAAACCAATGGTAAAATGGAAAGATCATCCTACAGGTCAATGGAAGGGGCCAGATGTCCTTTTAACATGCATGAAAGAATATGCTTGTGTTTTTCCCCAGCATAACTTCACATATTGGTGTACCGAATCTTCTAATTAGACATGTCCAGTCCCCCATCCCTGCCAGGTACAGCCAGATGAGACATAAATAACACCATCAGTCTGATTTGGATGCAGATGATGAAGAGAAAGAGCTGGTGCCAAAGCTGAAACGTCTCACCATTCAATAACCACTTCAACATCCACCAACTCGACTGAAGACATCTAATCATTTTTCTTCTCCCGCTCTTCAACCCAGATGTTACCATCGAGCTGTTTCGACTAGACAGCGTAGACTGCCCACATTGGGGCAAATCAAGGTGCTCACTCACAATGCCGAGATTCTGGTTCATTCTCAAAACACTTCTGTCACTCCCTCTACTGTTTTTGTTGCTATGCTGGCTCTTACATCATGCCAGGTGGGTTGTATTTATTCAGCAAAATCTTATTGGGCTTATATTCCAAACCCTTCAGTGTTCCAGCCTGTTACATGGAATGTTGAGATTATTACTGTTTTACTTATCCTTCTGCTTTATTAGGAGGCCAGAGTCTTTTTTCATCAAAAGACAAAACTGTTATTAATCATAATTTTTTCTTTTTCAAGTAGTTCTTTTTCTCCAATATGTTTTATTTTACTTAAAAAACCAAAATGGTCACTTGATATTTCTGGTTGTTTAAACTCTATGGTAACTGATAGCCTCTATTATCTTCCCAGAGTGGCAAAAGACCAATATAATTGGTTTCTTAAATTATTCATGCCTGGGTACTCTGACCCTCCATTAGCAACCAGGGTTCAGGAGGACCACCTGAGCACTGGAGGTCGAGGCCCTGGAAGCCACGATCATGCTGCCAAACCCCAGTCTGGCCGACGGAAATTCCTGTGACAAAAAGACATCTGCTACGTGCATCATGATGGGCATCCATGTCTCCCCAGCGATAGGTCTGTGTGGCAGGGCGACAATGGAGTGATTGGGAAGGAAGGGTACTCACACCACCCGAAATTTGCAGTCCAGTCAACTGGAACCTGGGCTGGCTGTGGTATTGCCATACTGCCTTGATTGCTCTGTGCCTGACAGTCAGCCTAGCAGAAACTGTCTGTTCCATGAGCTCACACGTGTCTTTGCAGTGGGGCACGGATGTGGAGGTTGGAGACAGGCCTTCTGGACGTGTGACTGAAGGTGTGGGATGGATGTGCCCAGTGACCAATGTTGAAACCTCCCATGAATGACAGATCGGAAAGTGCCTTTTCCTCTGCCATCTCGGTGGTTGACTCCTCATGCTGGGTGGCAGGGATTTTGGTGGTGGTGCTGTTAGTGATTGTTATTATTTGGAGTCTGAATCTCACTCTGTCGCCCAGGCCTGAGCACAGGGGCTCAATCACAGCAACCATGGACTTCACCTGCTGGAATTAGGTGATCCTCCTGCTTCAGACCCCCGAGTGATTGGAACGACAGGCCTGCGCCACCACGTCCAGCTAATATTTGGATTTAATTTTGATGTCCGTTAAGAGGTCTCATCCCCTTTCCTGGGTTGGTGTCAAACTCACAGCCTCAGGCTGTCCACTCTCCTGGACCTCCAAAGGGCTGGGATACCAGGCTGTCTTTGAGCCTGGCCTGTGGTTGTGGTGATGCTGGTAGTTGGAATTATTATTATGAGTCTGAGCTCTGCTCTATTGCCCAGGCTGAAACGCATGTGCCTGCTCTCAGCCACCATGATCTCCAATGAATGGGCTCTGGCAATCCTCCCGCCATGGCCTCCCAAGTGGCCAGAACAACAGGTGTGCCCCACCAAAGCTGCATTCCTTTTTGTTGACTTCATATAGAAATGAGGTCTCACCAAGGTGCCCAGGCTGGTCTCGAACCCATGGACTCAGGCCATCCTCTCGCCTTAGCCTCCCAGTGTGCTGGAATGACAGGCCTGAGTACCCGAGCCTGGCCTCTACAGCCCTCTCAGGGCCCAGCCGTGAGGCCCACTCCTTTCTGATGACCTGGGACCCCAGAGAAGGTGAATGGAATCACCTGCCAAGACTTGACCCAGGGGGAGCGATTGGCACAGGGGCATGTCTCCAGTGAGGTGCATGGCCCTCTGACCTCCTCATTCCCCAGGGTGGGCCCACTCACTCCTCTCAGGGTGCAAATCAGGAATAGGGAGGTTGTGACTCTCAAACCTTCCAGGAGGCAGGGACGGCAGGACTATTGACACCTGTCTCCTCTGTACTCTGGGAGGGTGAGACGGAAGATAGACATATCCTGCGAGCTTGAAACTAGCCTGGATACCATAGCAAGACCCACTTCAACCCCAAGCAAAACCCAGAAAACCTTGGGTGAGGGCAGTCCTCGGCGGGAGATTTGCCTATGGCCCAGAGTTCAAGAACTGGAAGGAAGACCAGGATGTTGACCAACAGAAAGCTTGTGATTGCAGTAGCTTGGGAGGCCCAGGTCAAGAGAATGGCCCGAGTTGGGTGGTTTGAGAGCCACCTGGGCAACCTAGTGAGGAAAGAAAACAAAGAAAGAATGAGAGAAAGAAAGAAAGAAATAAATAAAGGAAGGAAAGAAGAAAGAAAGAAGAAATCCATTCTCCTGTAAAGCTTCTGCCCTCAGTCCATTCCCCTTGCCTCCTCCACATGTGAGGGTCCCCCAAGCTAGGCACCTTACATCCCCAAACCCTCTCAAAGGCTGCCTCCACTTTGGTGTGGGAGTTACTGAGGCTGCCTGGCTGGGTTCCTGCCAGCTGCCCTCTCCGAGGTGAGAATTATGCCCCAGGCTCACTGGCACTCTGACTTGGACCTGGGGACCTTCTGCCAAGAAAGGTCAGGGACACATCCCTCACCTGGAGACATTTCTTCCAACCAATTCCATTTTCCTGACTCTAAAGCCAGTCATCCTGTGAATACATGTGCAGTTGAGAATCTGTGTATAATTCAGATATTTATTGTGACAGGCTCTGGTTCTGTGACCCAGGCTGGTTCACAGGGACATGACCGCTGTTCATTGCCAGTCTTGCAATCACAGGATACAGCAATCCTCCCACCTCGATCTCTGGAATGGCCAGGATGACATGCACCTTGAGCCCAGACCCCCTGTTTGTATGAGCACACAGACAGGGTCTCCCTGTGTGGCATGGGCTGGCCTTGGGCTTCTGGGGTCCAGCCATCCTCCCTCTTCTGCCTCCCAGAGCACTGGGATTCCAGGCATGGGCCGCTGTGCCAGGCTTTCTGGTTCGTTTTTGACTAAGGATCAAGGCTGGGTTCTGGAGCTCAGCCTCATCATCCCAGGGCTTTGGGAGGCCAAGACCAGCCACAGGCCCAAGCCTGTGGGCCGATACCTGCTGGGGAATCTCAGCGAGAACTTGTCTCTACCCTCCATCCAAAATGAGCCAGGCATGGTGGCATGTGCCAGTTGTTCTGGCTCCTCAGAAGGTCGGGGAAAGGTCCACCAGAACCCAGCAGACTGAGGCTGCGGTGACCGAGAGCGAGCCACAACCCCCCAACCTGGGTGATGGAGTGAGACTCCAACTTAAAAAAAAGGAAAAAAGGTAAAAAAGAACATCCACTTGCATATGTGGTTGGGAGGTCGAGGCAAGAGGCTGCCTGAGCCCAGGAGTCAGAGACCAGCAAGGGTGATGTGGCCAGACCTCGTCTTGGCTAGAGGTCACAAAAATCGAGTCAGACATGGTGGCCCTTGGAGTCCCACCTGCTTGGGGGCTGAGGCAGGAGGACCACCTGAGCCCCACAGTTCTGGGCCCTGGGGCCATGATTGTGCCCCTGTGCTCCAGTCCCACAGATGGAGACTCCAGTGACACAAAAAGGCCTCCCACTTGTGTCCCAGTGGTCTTTCACGAATCACGAGCGAAAGGTCCATGTGGACAAGGGACGATGGAATGATCAGGATAGGAAGGGCCCTACCTGGCCTAAAGGTGTCAGACAGGGTGACCGGAACTTGAGCTGACCACAGCATTCCTAGACCACCTTGATCACTCTGTGCCCGATGGCCACCCTAGCCCTGGGCCGTCTGTTCCTTGAGCTAACACACATCTTTCCTGTGGGGCATGAGTGTGGAGGATAGAGGCAGGCCTTCTGGAGTGCGTGACCAAAAGTATGGGATGGATGTGCCCAGTCGCCACTGTTGATACTTCCCGAGAACAACAAGATAGAAAGTGCCTTTTTCTCTCCCATCCCTGAGGGAGACACTTCGTGCAGTGTGGCAGAGGTGGTAATGGTGGTGGTGGTGGTCATTATTATTTGGAGTCAGAATCCCATTATGTCATCCATGCTGGAGCACAGGGGCATGCTCTCGGCCACTGTGGACTCCAACTGACAGGCTCAGGTAATCCTCCCACTTCGGCCCCCTAAATGGCTGTAGCCATCAGCCTGGGCCACCACACCAGTCTAATCTTTGGATTTATTTTTCACGCCCGAGACGAGGTCTTGTCCCATGTCCCATGCCAATGTCAAATGTGCACGCTCAGGGCATACACTCACCTGGGTTTCCAAATGGCCGGGATGCCCATGTGAACCACTGAGCCTGGCCTGTGGTTGTGGTGGTGGTGGTGGTTGGTATTATTATTCTGAGTCAGAGTCCCAATCTGTTGCCCAGGCTGGAGCACAGGGGCTTGCTTTCCACCACCACGGCCTCCACTGACTGCTCCAGCAATCTTCCCAACATGGCCTCCCGAGTGACCATAATGACTGTTGTGCACCACCACACTTGGTTCATTTATTTGGTCTCTCGTAGAGATGAGGTCTCACCAAGGTTCCCGGGCTTGACTCCATCCCGGGATCTCAGGCCATCCTCTTGCCTCAGCCTCCCAAAGTGCCGTGATGATTGGCGTGAGCCCCCACACCCAGCCTCCACATCCCTCTTGGGGCCGCACCATTAGGCCTGCTCCCTTCCGTCGACCTGGGACCCCTGAGAGGATGGCTGGAATCACCTGCTGAATTCTCACCCAGGGGAGGATCTGGCACAAGGGCGTGTCTCTGCTGGGGCGCCCACCCCTCAGCCTGCCTCGTTTTCCAGGGTGGAACCACTTGCTCCTCCCAGGGGCTGGCACAGGGAAAGGGATGGTGTGATTCTCAAACCATCAGGGTTTGGGATGGTGGGTCAACTCACGCCTGTCTCCTCAGCATTCAGGGAGTCTGAGATGGAAAGATCACTGGAGCCAGGGAACTCAAGGCCAGGTTGGACACCATAGTAACCCCCCACCTCAAATGCAGGCCAAACCCAGAAAACATTGGGTGAGGGCTGGCCTCAGTGGGAGGATCGACTCTGGGCCAGAGTTCAAGACTAGGCCTGAAGACCAGGATGTTGAACAAATGGAAAGCCTTTGATCCCAGCAGTTTGGGAGGACCAGGCTGAGAGGATGGAAAGAGTTAGGCAATTTGAGAGCAGCCTAGGCAAACTAGTGTGGAAAGAAAAAAGGAAAGAAAGGCAGAAAGAAATGCCTTCTTCTGCACACCTTCTGCCCTCAGTCTTTCCTCTGCAACCCCCCCACATATGAGAGACCCCAACCTTGGCACCTTCTAACACCAACTCCCCACTTTGTTGTGGGAATTCCTGACTACCTGGCTGGGTTACTACCGGCTCTCCACTTTGAGGTGATAAATGTGTCCCAGGCAGGCCCACTCTTTAACTCAGCAATGGGGGCCTTCTGGCAAGAAAGGCCAGGGACACATCCCTCACCCAGGAACACTTCTTTCCCTCCAATCCCATTTTTCCTGGCTCTAAGACCAGTCACCCTGTGAACACACCACATGCAGTTGAGAATCTGTGTACGATTCTGATGTTTTTGGAGATAGGGTCTGGCTCTGTTGCCCGGGTTGGAGCCCGGGGACACAGCCATCATTCACCGCTAGCCTCAAAATCTTGGTCTCTGGCGATCTTCCCACCTCAGTCTCCGGGGTGACTGGGACGATGGGCACCTCAAACCCAGACACCCTGTTTGGAGGGGTGAGGAGACGGGGTCTTCCTGCATGGCCCAGGCTGGCCTGAGGCTCTTGGGCTCCAGCCATACACCCCTCTCACCTCCCAGAGTCTTGAATTCCAGGCACGGGCTGCCACGCCAGGCCTTCTGGTTTGTTTTTGAAAAAGAATCGAGGCTGGGCTCAGAGGTTCAGCCTCATCATCCCAGTGCTTTGGGAGGCTGAGGACTGTGGCTGGCCTGAGCCTGCAGGCTGAGACCCACCAAGGCACCTATGGGAACCTCATCTCTACCCTCCATCCTAAATGAGCAGGGTGTGGTGGCACGAGCCTGTAATTTCATCTCCTTCAAAGGCCAGGGAAAGGCTTGCCAGAACACAGCAGGCCGAGCCTGTGGTGGCCGGGATCAAGCCACCACCCTCCAACCTGGGCAACTGAAAGAAAAAAAAGGAAAAAAAAAGAAGTTTCATTTGTATATGGAGTTGGGATCATCGTGAACAGACAGAGATCATTTGAGAAGGAGGCCCCATCCTTGGGCCTAGAGTTCCTAAAGATGATGGATTGGCAGACAATTGTGCTGTGGCTCAGGGAGGCCAAAACAGGTGACCACTGGTTCACATGCTTTTGAGACCAGCCTGGGTCATGTGGTGAGACCTCGTTGCTCCCTTTAATGCAAACACTGGAATCGCTCATGGTGGGGCCCACAGTCATGGCTACAAGGGAAGCAGTGGCCTCCATCCCGGGGAATTCCTTAACGTTGCTCCTGCTGACAGAATGTACAAGTCCAGGCCAGACACCATGTCTCACAACCGTCAGCCCCGCATCCTGGGAGGCTGAGGCAGCAGGCTGCCTGAGCTCTGGTCACAGCCAAGCACGAGTGATGTGGAAAGACCTCATCTCGGCAAGAGGTCCCCAAAATCGAGTCAGGCGTGGTCTGCTCTGGACTCCCGGCTGCTCAGTGGCTGAGGTGGGAGGACCACCTGAGCCCCTCAGGTGGAGGGCCTGGGAGACACAATCATGCTGTCGCCCCGCAGCCTGGCCAACGGAGACTCCATTGACAAAAAAGATGCCTCCAGCTTGCATCACTACCAGCGTCCACAACTCCACATGGATAGGTCTGTATGGGTGGGGGACGATGGAGAGATTGGGAGTGTAAGGGGCCCTCCCACCACCCGAAGGTGGCAGACAGGGTGACAAGAACCTGGTCTGGATGTGGTATTGATGGACTGCCTGGTTTGGTCTGTGCCTGATGACTGCCCAACCTCGGGACCATCTGTTCTGTGAGCTCACACAGGTCTTTGCTGTGGGGCACGAGTGTGGAGGGTGAGCGCAGGTCTTTTTAGGTGGGTCGCCAAAGGCACAGGGCAGACCTTCCCTGTGGCCACCTTTGAAACCTCCTGCAAATGACAGACCAGAAAATGCTTTTTCCTCTCCCATCCCTGAGGCTGACTCTTCACGCTGGGTGGCAGGGGTGATGGTGGTGTTGGTTGTGGTGATTATTAGTATTATTTAAAGTTGGAATCCCTATCTGTCCCCCAGGCCAGAGCACAGGGACACACTCACAGCCACCATGAACTCCAGCTTCCAGGCTCAGGTGACACTCCAGTCTCGGCCACCTGTGTGGCTGGAACCTCAGGAATGCACCACCACACCTGGCTTATCTTTGGATTTATTTTTGATAGCTGAGACAAGATCTCGTCCCATGTTCTGGGCTGGTGTCAAAGCCACAGGTGCAGGCTGTCCACCTGCCTGGGTCTCTGAAGGGCTGGGATGCCAGTCTGAGCCCTGACCCTCGCCTGTGGTTGTGGTGGTGGTTGGTAATATTATTCCGAGTCTGAGTCCTGCTCTGTCACACAGGTCAGACACAGGAGCATGCTGTTGGCCACTACAGCCTCCAGCAGCTGGGCTCCTGTAATCCTCACACCATGGCCAGCCGATTGCCTGGTATGACATGCATGCAACCCACGTTTGGCTCATTTTTTGGCTTTTTGTAGAGACGAGGTCTCACCAAGGGGCCTGGCCTGTTCTCGAAAATGGGGGCTCAGGCCATCCTCTCACCTCGACTTTCCATACTGCTGTGATGACAGTCGTGAACCCCTACACCTTTCCCGCACAACCCACTCGAGGACCCACCATGAGTCCCACTCCCTTCTGATGACCTGGGACACCAGAGAGTGACATGCCTGTCACTGGGGCATGTCTCTGCTGGGGTGCCCACTTCTCCACCTGCCTTGTTCCCCAGAGTGGACCCGCTTGCTCTTCCCAGAGGCCACCTCAGGGAAAGGGAGTGCATGACCCTCAAAACTTTAGGTGGGTGGGAATGGACAGGTGACCCATGCCTGTCTCCTCGGCACTTGGGGAGGCCAAGACAGAAAGATCAGCAGAGCCCGGGATCTCGGGACCAGGTTGGACACCATAGCAAGCCCCTACACAACCCCTAACAATATCAAGAAAGCCTTGGGTGAGGGTAGGCCTCGGCAAGGGATCACCTCCAGCCTGGAGTTCAAGATCAGTCAGGAAGACCAGGATGTCAACCAAAAGGAAAGCCTATGATCACCGCAGTTTGGGAGGCCCAGGCTGAGAGGATGACCTGATTTGTACTGTTTGAGAGTAGCCTGGGCAACCTGGTGAGGAAAGAAAAGAAAAGAAAGAAAAGAAAGAAAGAAAGAAAGATATCCATTCTTCTGCCATTCTTCTCACCTCAGTCCTTCCACCCCCACCCACCACACACGAGAGGGTCCCCCAAGCTCTGCAACTTTGAGTCCCAATCAACACCAGAATGACTTCCCCTGCTTTGGTCTGGGAGATCCTGAGGCTAACTGACTGGGTTCCAGTCGGCACTCCTCTCCAAGGTGAGAAATGTGTCCCAGGAAGGCTGATCCTCCGACTCGGCAATGAAGACATTCTGACAAGAAAGGCCAGGGACATATCCCTCACCTGGGGATATTTCTTCCCCCTTAATCCTATTTTTTCTGGCTCTAAAGCCAGTCATACTATGAACACACCACAAGCAGTTGCGAATCTGTGTATGATTCTGATATTTTTGGAGACAAAGTTTGGCTCTGTGGCCCTGGCTGGTGCCCAGGGAAAAGACTGTCATTCACCGCTAGCCTCAAAATCGCTGGCTCCAGTGAACCTCCCATCTCAGTCTCCAGGATGACAGGCACCTAGACCCCAGACACCCTGTTTCAATGGGTGAGGACATGACATCTCCCTGTGTGACCCTGGGCTCCTGCCATCCTCCTGCCTCGGCCTCCAACATCACTGGGCTTCCATTCATTGGTCACTGTAACAGGCCTTCTGGTTTGTTTTTGATGAAGGATCGAGGCCTGGCTTAGGTGCTCAGCCTCTTCATTCCAGTGTTTGTGGAGGCTGACACCAGCGGCGGGCCTGAAACCATGTACTGCAACTGGCCCAGACACGTCAATGAGAAATCATTTCTACACTCCATTGCAAATGATCTATGTGTGATAGCATGCACCTGTTGTTCCAGATCCTCAGAATGTCGGCAAAGTGCTCCCCAGAGCTTGGCATTCATTTGTGTATGGAGTTGAGATCATTGTGAACAGACAGATTATTTGGTAGGACACCCCAGCCTTGGGTCTCAAGTTCTGGATACACAGTGGATCAGCAGACATTTGAGATGTGACTTTGGGAGGCCAAGGCAGGGGACTTGCCTGTACGAGACTAGCCTGAGCCACATAGTGAGACCTGATGGCTCCCTAGAATGCAAACACTGGAGTCACGTGTGGTGGTGTCCACGGTACAGGCTACACGTGATTTGGTGACCTCCGTCCCGGGGCGTTCCTTTGCATCACTCCCACTGATAGAATGTGCGAGTTCAGGCCAGGCACCGTGGCTCATGGCCATCAGCCCCGTGTCCTGGAAGACTGAGGCTGGACACTGCCTGAGCTCAGGGATCAGAAACCAGCCTGGGTAATGTGGTCAGACCTCGTCTCAGTGAAAGGTCTCCAAAATCAAGTCAGGCGTGGTGGAATCCGGAGTCCCGGCTGATCGCCCTGTGTCCAAGGGCCACGTTAGCTTGGGGCCATCTGTACCCTGAGCTCATGCATGTCTACTGTAGGGCACGAGTGTGGAGGGTGGAGGCAGGCCTTCGGGGGTGTGTGGCTGAAGTCACAGGATGAACATGCCTGGTGGCCACCTTTGTAACCTCCTATGAACGACTGGCTAGAAAGTGCCTTTTACTCTCCCATCCTTGAGAGTGAATCCTCTCGTGGTTGATATGTTTAGTGTTGGGGGTAGTAGTGATTATTATTATTATTTAGAGTCGGAATCCCACTCTGTTGCCCAGGGCAGAGCACAGGAGCATGCACATGGCCACCGCAGACTCCACCTGCCGTTCTCAGGCAATCCTCCTGCATCGGTCCCCCGAGTGGCTGGAGCCACAGGCCTGCCCCACCACACCCGGCTAATATTTGGATTTACTTTTGAGGGCAGATATGAGGTCTTGCCCTGTGTCCTGGGCTGATGTCAAATCTGCAGGCTCAGGCTGTCCACTTGTCTGGGCTTCTGAAGAGCCGTGATGCCAGGCTGAGCCCCTAAGCCTGGCCTGTTGTTGTGGTGGAGCTTGTTGTTGGTATTATTATTCTGAGTTGGAGTTCCACTCTGTCTCCCTGGCCAGAGTGCAGGGGCCCGCTCTCGGCCACTGCGGTATCCACCAGCTGGACTCTGGCAATCCTCTGGCTGTGGAATCATGAGTGGCCCGAAAGACAGGCATGCGGCACCACAGTCATCTCTTTTTTTTGACTTCTTGTAGAGACAAAGTCTCACCAAAGTGACTGGGCTGGTCTATAACCCAGGGCCTCAGGCCATCCTCTCAGATCAGACTCCCATTGCACCAGGATGACAGGTGTGAGCCAGCACGTCCAGCCTCCACACTCTTCTTGGGGCACCATTGTGAGACCCGATCCCTTCTGATGGCCTGGGACCCCGGGGGGAGCCCATGGTTTAGGGAAGTGTCTCTGTCAGGGTGCCCACCCCTCCCCCTGCCTCATTTCCCTAGGTGGTACCAATGCTCCTTCTAGTGGCCACCTTGGGGAAAGGGAGGGTGTGAATCTGAAACCTATGGGGGGTTGGGTGTGGCCGGACCACCCACGTCTGCCTCCTTGGCACTCGTAGAGCCCGAGATGGGATGATGTTGGGAACCTGGGTGCTCGAGTCCAGGCTGGAAACTATAGCAAACACCCACCTTGACACCAAGCAACTCCCAGAAACACTTGGGTGGGGGCAGCCCTTGGCAGGAGGATTGCCTCTGGCTCAGAGTTCAAGACCAGGCAGGAAGATCAGGATATCGACCAAATGGAAAGCCTGTGATCGCAGCAGTTTAAGGGGCCCAGGCTAAGAGGATGGTCCACGTTTGGCAGTTTGAGAGCAGCCTGGTCAACCTAGTGAGGAAAGGAAAGAAAGAAAGAAAAAGAAAGAAAGAAAGAAAGAAAGAAAGAAAGAAAGAAAGAAAGAAAGAAAGAAAGAAAGAAAGAAAGAAATCCATTCTCCTGCAATCCTTCTGGCCCCTGTCATTCCCCCCTGCCCCTCCAACATGTGAGGGTCCCCCAAGCTTGGTGCCTTCCAGCTGTAACCCCCCCACAATGGTTCCCTGACCAGGATCTTGCCAGCTATCTTCTCTGAGGTGAGAAATGTGCCACAGGCAGGCCAACCTTCTGACTCGGCAATGAGGACCTTCTGCTAAGAAAGGACAGGGACACATCCCTCACCTGGGGACATTTCTTCACCCCAATCGCATTTTTCCTGGCTCTACAGCCATTCTTCCTATGAACACACCATGCAAAGTTGAGAATCTGTATACGATTCTGATGTTTTTGGAGACAGGGTCTCACCTTATGGCCCAGACTGGGGCCTGGGGACACGACCGTCATTCTCTACAAGACTTGAAATCACAGGCTCTGGTGATACTCCCGTCTTGGCCTCCAGAGTGGCCAGGAAGATGGGTACCTCGACCCTAGACTACCTATTTGGATGGGTGCGGAGATGGGGTCTCCTTGCATGTCCCGGGCTGGCCTTGGCCTTCTGGGCTCCAGTCATCCTTCCACCTGGCCTCCCAGAGCGCTGGGATTCCAGTTGTAGTCTGCCACACCAGGTCTTCTGGTTTTTTCTGATGAAGGATCTAGGCCTGACTTGGGAGCTCAACCTTGTCATCCCAGTGCTTTGGGAGGGTAAGGCCAACTGGCAGCAAGAGCCTATGGGCCAATTCCCCCTGGGCAATCCCAGGGAAAACACTCCATCCCCAAAAAGCCGGGCCTGTCATTCCGGGTCCTCAGAAGGCTGGGGAAAGGCTCACCAGAGTCCATTCTGCTGAGGCAGTGGTGGCCAGGAATGAGCCCCCTCCCTCCAGTCTGGGAGAAGGAGTGAGACTCTAACTCAAAGAAAAAATGAAAAAAAGGAGGGCATTCATTTTTGTTTGGAGTTGGGGTTATCATGAGCAGACAGAGATCATTTGGGAAGGAGGCCCCTGCCTTGGGCCTAGAGTTCCTGAAAGATGGTGGATCAGCAGACAATCAGACTGTGGCTTTTGGAGCCCAAGGCAGAGGACCGCTGGTGCCCAGGTGTTCCAGACCAGCCTGGACCATGTAGCGAGACCTTATCATTCCCCAGGACACAGACACTGGAGTTGTGCATGGTGGTGCCAACAGTTCCGGCTACATGAGATGTGGTGGACCCCATCCTGTGGTGTTTCTTTGTGTTGCTCCTGCTGACAGATTATGAGAGTTCAGGCCAAGCACGTGGCTCATGGCCGTCAGAGCCACACCCTGGGAGGCCGAGGTGGGAGGCTGCCCGAACCCAAGGTCTGAGTCCAGCCTGGGCAACCTGGCCAGACCATGTCTCAGTGAAAGGTACCCAAAATTCAGTCATGTGTGGTGGTCCCTGGAGTCCCGGCTGTTCGGGGACTGAGGCAGGAGGACCACCTGAACCCCACAGGTCAAGGACCTGGGAGCCAGGATCATGCTTCTGCACCCCTAGCCGGCCAACAGACTCTGGTGACAAAAAAGACGCTTCCACACATGCGTCACAATGTGCATCCACGTCTCCCTAGGGAAAGTGGGTGGGGGACAATGGAGTGAATGAGAGAGGCAGGACCATCCCCCCGCATGAAGGTGGAAGATAGGGCAACTAAAATCTGGGCTGGCTTTGACATTATCTGACCACCTTGATCAATGTGTGTGCGACAATCGCCCTAGCTCAGGACCATCTGTTCCATGAGCACAGAGGATGGCCCGAGTTGGGTAGTTTGAGAGCAGCCTGGGCAGCCTAGTGAGGAAAGAAAGAAAGAAAGAAAGAAAGAAAGAAAGAAAGAAAGAAAGAAAGAAAGAAAGAAGAAAAGAAAGAAAGAAGAAAAGAAAGATAGAAAGGAGGAAGGAAAGAGAGAAAGGGATTTAGAAAGAAATCCATTCATTTTCAAACATATTGCCCCAGACCTTCTCCCCCAACCCTCCTACATGTGAGGGTCCCGCAGCTCAGCACCTTCCAGTCCAACCCAGACCAATGCCTGCCCTCACTTTGATGCGGGAGTTCCCGAGGCTACTTGGCCACATTCCTGCCAGCTCTCCTCTCTGAGCTAAAAAATGTGCCACATGCAGGCCGACTTGCTGACTAGGCAATGAAGACCTGCCAAGAAAGACCAGGGACACATCCCTCACCTGGGAGCCATTCTTCCCTGCAATAGCATTTTTCCTGACTCAAAAGCTAGTCACCCTGTGAACACAGCATGAACAGTTGAGAATCTGTGTATGATTCTGATGTTGGTGGAGACAGGGTCTGGCTCTGTGGCCCAGGCTGGGTCCAGGGGTCACAACTGTTGTTCACCATAAGACTCGAAGTTGAGGGTTCTGGCAATCCATCTGCCTCAGGCTCTGGAGTGACCAGGATGATGGGTACCTTGAATCCATATTCCCTGTTTGGATGAGTGAAGAGGTGGAGTCTTCCTGCATGACAGGCTGGCCTTGGACTCCTGGGCTCCAGCCATCCACCCAGCTCGGGCTCCCATAGCACTGGGAGTCCAGTCGTGGGAGGCCACACAAAGCCTTCTGGTTTGTTTTCAATGAAAGATTGAAGCCGGGTTCGGGGGCTTAGCCTCATATTTCCAGCACTTTGGGAGGCAGAGTTCAGCGGCCAGCCCCAGTCCTTGGGTCAAGACCCACCTGAGCAATGCCATGAGACCTCATCTCTACCCTCCATCCCAAATGATCTGGGTGTTGTGGCACGTGCCTGTCATTCAGGCTCCTGGAAAGGCCATAGAAAGGCTCTCTGGAGCCTTACAGGCTGATGCTGTGGTGGCTGGGAGTGAGCCACTGCCCTCCAACTTGGGCGATGAAGTGAGACTCCAACTCAATGAAAAAAAGGAAAGAAGAAAAAAAGAAGAGCATCCATTTTTATATGGCGTTGGCATCATCGTGAACAGACAGAGATCATTTGGGAAGGATGCCCCAGACTTTGGCATAGAGTTTCCGAAAGACAGTGGATCAGTAGACAATCTGGCTGTGACTTTGGGAGTCTGAGGCAGTGGGCCATTGGAACCTGGGACTTTGAGACCAGCCTGGGCCATGTAGAGAGACCATGTCACTCCAGGAATGCAAACACAGGGGTGGCATGTGGTAGCGACCACGGCCCCAGTTACACGGGATGCAGTGGCCTTCATCCTGGGGCCGGTTTTCTGCATCATGCCAAACAACAGAACGTATGAGATCAGGCCTGGCATCATTGCTAATGTCCATCTGACCTGCGCCCTAGGAGGCCGAGGCAGGAGGTAGCCTGAGCCCAGGAGTTGGATACCAGCATGGGCAATGAGGAAAGAACTTGTAACGGTGAGATGTCTCCAAAATTGAGTCAGGCGTGGTAGCCCCTGGACTCCCAGCTGCTCGGGGGCTGAGGTGATAGGACCGTCTAAGACCCAGAAGTCGAGGTCCCTAGAGCCACAATTGTGCCCCCGCAGCCTAGCTAGGGTGACAGAGACTCCAGTGACAAAAAAGCCACCTTCCTCGTGTGCCACGACAGGCATCTATGGCCCAGGGACAGATCTGCATAGCCGTGGGACTATGAATTGATGGAAAGAGGAAGGGGCCCACCCCAGTCTGAAGGTGGCAGACCAGACGACCAGAACATGGACTGGCCGTGGCGTTGCCAGACTGCTTAGATTGCTCTGTGCCCAATGGCCCCCTAAATTGGGACAGTATGTTCCGTGAGCTCACATGTGTCTTTGCCATGGGGCACAAGTGTGGAGGCTGTAGGCAGGCCTTCTGGGATGCACAGCTGAAAGCGTGGGATGGATGTACCCACTGAACACCTTTGATACCTCCCGCAAACAACAGGTGGGATAGTGCCTTTTCCTGTCCCATCCATTAGGGTGAATTCTCCCGCTGAGTGGCAGGGGTGGTGGTGGTGGTGGTGGTGGTGATTATTATTATTTGGAGTCATAATCCCACTCTGTCACCCAGGCCGGAGAGTGGGGGCCCACTCTCGGCCACCACAGCCTCCACTGGCTGGGATCCAGCAATCTTCCTGCTGCAGCCTCCCAAGTGGCCAGAATGACAGATGTGCGCCACCATGCTGGCTCATTTTATAGGCTTCTGGTAGAGATACAGTGTCACCAAGGTTCCCAGACTGGTCTGAAACCTGGAGTTTCTGGCCATTCTCTTGCCTCAGCCTCCCAGAGCACCGAGTTGACAGGCATGAGACTCTGTGCCCAACCTGCACACTTCTTTCAGGGCCCACTGTGAGAACCACTCCATTCTGACAACCCGGGACCCAGGAAAGGGTGGCTGGAGTCACCCACTGATTTCTCCCCAGGAGTATTGCCTGTAGCAGGGGCTTGTCTCCACTGGGGCACCCACCACTCTGCCCGCCTCGTTCCCAAGGGTGGACACCCTTGCTCCTACCAGGAGCCTCCTCGGGGAAAGTGACAGCTTCACTGTCAAAACTTCTGGTGAGCAAGGACTGCCAGGTGACTTACACCTGTCTCCTTAGCACTCAGGGACACCAAGACTGGAAGAAAGTCAGTGCCCAGGAGCTCCAGACCAGACCGGACACCATTGCAAGCCCCTACCTCGACCCCAAGAAAAACCCAGAAAACCTTGGTTGAGGGCAGGTCTCGGTGGGAGGTTCACCTCCAGCCAGAGTTCAAGACCAGGCAGGAAGACCAATGGAAATCCTGTGACTGCAGGAGTTTTGGAAGTCCAGTCTGAGAGAAAGGCCAAAGTTAGGTGGTTTGATAGCAGCCTGGGCAACCTAGTGAAGAAAGAAAAGAAAGAAAGAAGGAAGGAAGGAAGGAAGGAAGGAAGGAAGGAAGGAAGGAAGGAAGGAAGGAAGGAAGGAAGAAAGAAAGAAAGAGAAAGAAAGAAAAAGAAAAAACGAAAATGAAATCCATTCTCCTGCAAATCTTCTGCCCTCAGTCCAACCCCCCACACGTGAGGGTCCCCAAAGCTTGGCACATTCCAGCCCAACCCCTCCAATTGCTGCTTCCACTTTGGTGCCTGAGTTATCGAGGTTCCCTGGCTGGATTCCTACTGGCTTTCCTCTCAGAGGTGAGAAATGTTCCCCAGGCAGGACAACCATCTGACTCGGCAATGAGGACCTTCTGCCAGGAAAGTTCAGGGACACATCACTCACTAGGGACATTTCTTTCCCCAATTCCAGTGTTTCTGGTTCCAAAGCCAGTCACCTTGTGAACACACCACACAGTTGAGAATCTGTGGATTCTGATGGTTTTGGAGACAGGCTCTGGGTCTGTGGTCCAGGCTGGGGTCTGGGGACATGACCGTCATTATCCTCCAGCCTTGAAATCGCAGGCCTTGGTGACCCTCTAGCCTCAGCTTCCAGAGTGCCCAGGACAACAGGCACCTCTACCCCAGACCCCCTGTTTGGATGGGTGTGGAGATGGGGTCTCCTTGCATGGCCCAGTCTGGCCTTGGGTTTCTGGCTCCAGCCCTCCTCCCACCTCAGCCTCCCAGAGCACTGGGATTCCAGGCATAGGACGTGAAGCTGGGCCTTCTGGTTTGTTTTCAATGAAAGATCATGGCTAGGCTTGGGGGCTCAACCTCATCATCCCAGCGCTTTGGGAGGTTGAGGCCAGTGGCCAGACTGAGCCCACAGGCCTAAACCCACACTGGCACCTTGATGAGACCTCGTTTCTACCCTCCATCACAATTGAGTCGGGTGTCGTGGTGTGCACATGTACTGGCTCATCGGAATGCCGAGGAAAGTCTCTCCAGAGTCCGGCAGGCTGAGGCTGTAGTGGCCGGGAGTGAGCCATCGTCCTCCAGCCTGGACGACAGAGTTAGACTGCAACACAAAGAAATAAAGGAAAAAAGTGAAATAATAAACAGCATCCATTTGTGTATGGAGTTGGGATCATTGTGAACAGACAGAGATTATTTGAGAAGAAGGCCCCCGCCTTGGAACTAGAGTTCCCAAAAGAAGGTGGATCGCCAGAAAATTGTGCTGTGGCTTTGGGATGCTGAGGCGTGGAACCACTGGAGCCTAGAAGTTCGGGAACAGCCTGGGTCACATAATGAGACCTCATCCTTCCCAAAACAGTAACACTGGAGTCGCGTGTGGTGGTGCCCATGGTCCCTGCTACATGGAATGTGGTGGCCTCTTTCCCAGGGTGTCCCTTTGTGCCACCCCCACCAACAGAATGTGTGAATCCTGGCCAGACACCATGGCACACCGCTGATAGCCCCGTGCCCTGGGAGGCCAAGGCGGGATGTTGGCTGAGCCCAGGTGTTGGAAACAAACCTGGGCGACATGGCCAAACCTTGCCTCAGTGAGAAATCCCCAAAATCGAATCAGGTATGGTGATCCTAGGAGCCCTGGCTGCTCAGAGTAAAGGCAGGAGGACCACCTGAGCCCGGCGACAAAAATACCTCCACGTGCATCACGACACGCATCCACAGCTCCACATGGAATGGTTTGCATGGGTGGGGGATGATGGAGTAATTGGGAGAGGAAGATTCCCACCCTTGCCAGAAGGTGGCATACCAGGCGACCAGAACCTGGGATGGACGTGGTGTTGCTGTCTACCTTGATCACTGTGCTCGATGGCCGTCATAGCCTGGGGGCATCTGTTTTGTGAGCTCACACGCGTCTTTGCCATGGGGCATGAGTATGGAGGGTGATTGTGAATATTATTATTTGGAGTTGGAATCCCGTTCTGTTGCTCAGTCTGGAGCACAGGGGCATGCTCATGGTCACCGCAGACTCCAACTGCCACACTCAGGCGATCCTCCCACCGAGTGGCTGGAACCTCAGGCCTGTGCCATCACACCCAACTAATCTTTGGATTTATTTTTGATGGCTGAGACAAGGTTTCACCCCATATCATAGGCTGGTATTGAACCTGCAGGCTCAGGTCCTCCACTCACCTGGTCCTCTGAAAGACCTGAGCCTGGTCTGTGGTAGTGGTGATGGTGTTGGTATTATTATTCTGAATCAGAGTCCTGCTCTGTCCCCCAGGCCAGAGGGCAGGTGCCCGCTGTCGGTCACTGTGGCCTCCACTGGCTGAACACTGGCAATCCTCCCCTTGAGACCTCCACATGGCCAGAACGACAGGCATGCCCCACAATTCTTGGCTCATTTTTTTGGCTTCTTGTAGAGACGAGGTCTAGCCAAGGTGCCCGGTCTTGTCTCGACCTGGGGCCTCAGGTCATCCTCTCACTTCGGCCTCCCAGAGTGCCAGGATGACAGGCGTGAGACCCCGAGACAGGTCTTCACACCCCTATCGGTGCCCCACTGTGAGGTCCACTCCCTTCTGATGACCCTGGACTCCAGAATGGGTGGCTGGAATTGCCCACCAAGCTCTGTCCAGGGGAAGTGTCTGGTGCAGGGTTATGTCTCCACCTGGGCACCCACCCCCTGCATCATTCCCCAGGGTGGACCCACTTGCTCCTCCCAGGGGCTGCCTAGGGGAAAGGGAGTGCAAGACACTCAGACTTCATGGAGGCGGGAATGGCCAAGCTACTCATGCCTGTCTCCTCAACACTTGGGGAGGCTGCAATCAGAAGATGGTGAGAAACACGGAGCTGGAGACCAGGCTAGACACCATAGTAAGCCCCCACATGGACGCCAAGCAAAACACAGAAAATGATGGATAAGGGCTAGCCTCAGTGGGAGGATCTCATCTGGCCCAGAGTTCAAGACAATTCAAGAAGACCAGGATGACCAAATGGAAAGACTGTGATCACAGCAGTTTGGGAGGCCCAAGCCAAGATCATGGCCTGATTTGGGTGGTTTGAGAGTGGCCTGGGCAACCTCGTGAGGATAGAAAAAAAGAAAAAAGAAAGAAAGAAAGAAAGAAAGAAAGAAAGAAAGAAAGAAAGAAAGAAAGAAAGAAAGAAAGAAAGAAAGAAAGAAAGAAAGTCCATTCTCCTGTAACTCTTCTTCACTCAGTCCTTCCCCCTTCCCCTCCACATGTGAGGTTGCTGCAAGCTCGGAATCTTCCAGCACTGACCCCCCTGCGAATGGCTGCCCCTGCTTTGGTGTGGGAGTTCCCGAAGTTCCCTGCCTGGGTTCCTGCTGGCTCTCCTCTCCGAGGAGAGAAATGTGCCCCAGGCCAACCAACCCTCTGATGGCACCAAGAAAGGCCAGGGACACATCCTTCACCCAGGCACATTTATTCCCCCAGTCCCATTTTTCCTGACTCTAAAGTCAGTCCCACTGTGAAGACACCACACACAGTTGAGAATCTGTGTATGGTTCTGATGTTTTTGAAGACAAAGTCTGTCTCTTGTCCAGGCTATGGCCCAGGGATATGACAGGCGTTCACCACCAGCCTCAAAATCGCGGGCTCTGGTGATCTTCCTGCCTCAGACTACAGAGTGGCTGGGATGACTGGCACCTCATACCCAGACCTGCTGTTTCAATGGGTGCAGAGATGGGGTCTCCCTGCGTGGCCCTGGCTGGCCTTTGGCTTCTGGGCCCCAGCCATCCTCCAGCATCAGCTTCCCAGAGCACTGGAATTCCAGGCATTGGCTGCTGCCCCAGGCCTTCTGGTTTGTTTTTGACAAAGGATGGAGACTGGACCCGGGGGCTCAGCCAGTGCCTAGTCATCCCAGTGCTTTGGGAGACTGAGGACCACGGTGAGACCTCGTCTCTACCCTTCATCCCAAATGAGTTGGACGTGGTGGTGCCCACTGCTGTTCTGGCTCCTTGGAAGGCTAGGGAAAGGCTAACTGGAGTCCGGCAGGCTGAGGCTGTTGACAGTGTGAGCCACTGCCCTCCATCCTGGGTGTCAGAGTGAGACTCCAACTCAAAGAAAAAAAAGGAAGAAAAAGAAGGCATTCATTTGTGTATGGAGTTGGGATCATCGTGAATAGACAGAGATCATTTGGGAAGGAGTCCCCAGCCTTAGGCCTAGAGTTCCCGAAAGATGGTGGATCAGCAGACAATCGGGCTGTGGCTTTGGAAGGTCGAGCTGGTACGCAGAAGATTGTAAGTTCAAGACCAGCCTGGGCCATGTAATGAGGCCTCATCACCCCCCAGAACGCAAATGCAGAACGCAAACCATCGAGTCATGCTTGGTGGCATCCGTGGTCCGAGGTACGCAGAATGCAGTGTACTCTATCCTGGGACAACTTTGTGTTGCTTCTGATGACAGCATGTACGAGCCCAGACTGGGCACCATGGCTCACAGCCTTCAGCCCCATGCTGTGGGAGACCAATGCAGGAGACCTCCTGTGCCCCGGGTTCGAGACCAAGCCAGGAGACGTGGCCAGATTTTGTCTCAGTGAGGGACGCCCCAAAAAGTCAGGCGTGGAGGTCCCCAGAATCTGGGCAGCTCAGGGGCCAAGGCAGGAGGCCAGCATGAGCCCCACAGGTTGAGGACCTGGAATCAACAATCGTGCCACCATGCCCAAGCCCGGTCAGCAGAGACTCCTGCAACAAAAAAGATGCCACCAACGTTTGTCATGATGGGCATCCACAGCTCCCTTGGGAAAGATCTGTGTGGGCGTGGGATGATGGAGTGATCGAGAGAGGAAGGGGTCCCCCACATCTTCCTGAAGGTGGCAGACTGGGCGACCAGAACCTGGGCTGGGCACAGTTTTGCCAGACTGCCATCACTCTATGCCTGATGGCTGCCCTTACTAGGACAGTCTCTTCCATGAGCTCACATGTGTTTTTGCTGTTGGGCACGAGTGTGGGGGGTGGAAGCAGGCCTTCTGTGATGTGGCCAAAGGCGTGGAACAGACGTGCCTGGAGGCCATCTTTGAAACCTCCCACCAATGACAGGTGGGAAAGTGACTTTTCCTCTCCCATGCCTGAGTGTGATTTCTCACACTGGGTGGCAGGGGTGGTGGTGGTGAAGGTGTTGGTGATTATTATTATTTGGAGTCAGAATGCCACTCTATTGCTTAGGTCAGAGTGCAGGGGTGCACTCACATACACAGCAGACTCCACCTGCCAGACCCAGGCTATACTTCCACCTCTGCCCCCTGAGTGGCTGGAACCAGAGGACTGCACCACCACACCTGGCTAATTTTTGCATTTATTTTTGATGACTGAGATGAGGTCTTGCCCAGTGTCCTGGCCTGATATTGAACCGGTAGGCTCAGGTTCCCACTCTTGACCACCACAGCCTCCACTGACTGGGCTTCTGCAATCCTCCTGCTGTGACCTCCCAGTGGCCGGAATGAAAAGTTTGTGCCACCAAGTTCAGCTCATTTTTTTGGATTATTTTAGAGTCTAGGCCTTGCCGTGGTGCCAAAGCTGATGTGAAGCCATGGTGCTGAGGCCATCTTCTTGCCTTGGCCACCCAGAGTGCCAGGATGACAGGCATGAGCCCCCACGCCCAGCCTCCACACTGTGAGGCCCACTCCCTTCTGATAACCTGGCAATCTGGAGAGCACAACCAGAGTTGCCCACCAAGACCTGCTGGGTAGGAGGGCATGGTGAATGGGCATGTCTCCACCAGGTGCCCACCCTTCTCCCACCTTGTTGCCCAGGGTGGACCTGCTCACTCCTCCCAGGGGCAGCCTCGGGGAAAGGAAGGACTTGACTCTCAAAACTTCAGGGTGATGGGGACGACTGGGTGATTCACGCCTGTCTTCTTGGCACTCAGGAGGCCAAGACAGGAAGATGGCCGAAGCCCAGGAGCTCCAGACCAAGCTGGACACCATAGCAAGCCCACACTTCGACCCCAAGAGAAACCCAGAAAACCTTGGTGAAGGCAGGGCCCCGGCGTGAGGACTGCCTCCAGCCCAGTGTTCAACACCAGTCAGGAGATCAGAATAACCATCAAAAGGAAAACCTGTGATCACAGCAGTTTAGGAGGCCCAGACCGAGAGGATGGCCCGATTGGGTGGTTTGAGAGCAGCCTAGGAAACCTAGTGAGGAAAGAAAAGAATGAAATAAAGGAAGGAAGGAAGGAAGGAAGGAAGGAAGGAAGGAAGGAAGGAAAGAAAAAAGAAAGAAATCCATTCTCCTGCAAACCTTCTGCACTCAGACCTTACCCTCCACACCTGTGAAGGTCCCTCAAGCTTGGCACCTTCCAATACCAACCCCCAGTGGCTGCCCCCGTTTTGGTGCAGGAGTTCCCAAGGCTCCCAGCCCGGGTTCCTGCTGGCTCACATCTCCAAGGTGTGAAATGTGCCCCAGGTAGGACGACCCTCTGACTCAGCAACAAGGACCTCCCACAAGAAAGGCCATGGACAGATTCCTCACCTGGGGACATTTCTTTCCTCCCAATTCTATTTTTCCAGGCTCTAAAGCCAGTCACCCTCTGAACACACGATGTGCTTTTGAGAATCTGTGTTCGAATATGATGTTTTTAGGAAAAGGGTCTGCCTATGTGGCCCAGGCTGGTGCCCAAGGACATGACCATCGTTCACCACCAACCTCGAAATCGTGGGCTCTGATGATCCTCCACCTCAGCATCCAGAGTGGCCAGCACCATGAGCACCATGCCCCCAGACCACTTGTTTGGATGGGTGTATCACAACTGGTGTCCACTTCTCCCCAAGGAAATGTCCACTTGGGCTTGGGACATTTGAGTGATCGAGAGTGGACGTGGCCCACCCCTGCCCAAAAGTGGCAGACTAGGTGAAGGAACCTGGTCTGGCCATGGCGTTGCTGGACTGCCTTGATAGCTCTGTGACCAACGACCATCCTAGCTCAGGGCCATATCTTCCATGAGATCACACGCCCCTTTGCCATAGGGCATGACTGTGGAGGGAAGGGGCAGGCTTTCTGGGGCACATGGCTAGAGGTGTGCCACGGACATGCCCAGTGGCCACATTTAAAACCTCCCAAGAATGACAGGCCAGAAAGTGCTTTTCCTCTCCCATCCCTGAGAGTGATTCCTCATGTGGGGTGGCAGAGTTGGTGGTGGTGGTAGTGGTAATTATTTTTATTTGGAGTCTGAATCCTGATCTTTCACCCATGCTGGAGTGCAGGGGCACACTCATGGCCACCGTGGACTCCACCTACCGGGCTCAGGCGATCCTACCATACCCCTAAGTGGCTGGAGCCACAAGACTGCGCCACCACGCAGAGCCAATCTTTGGTTTTATTTTTAATGACTGAGACAAGGTCTCGCTCCATGTCTTGGTCTTGTGTAGAACTCACAGTGTCAGGCCGTCCACTTGCCTAGGCCTCTGAAGGGCTGGGATGCCAGGCTGAGCCCCTGACCCTGGCCTGTGATTTTGGTGGTGGTGGTTGGTATTTTTATTCTGAGTCAAAGTCCTGCTCTGTCGTCCAAGCTGAAGCACAGGGGTGCACTCTTGGTCACCACAACCTCCACTGATTGGGCTCCAGCTACCCTCCTACCACAACCACCCGAGTGGCTGGAAAGACAGGTGTGTGCCAACAAGCTCAGCTCATTTTTTGGCTTCTTGAGATGAGATCTCACCAAGGTGCCCAGGCTGTTCTCAAACCCGGGGCACAGGCCATTCTCTAACCTTGGTCTTCCAGAGTGCAGTGATGACAGGCCTGATCCCCTGTTCACAGCATCCACACTCCTCTGGGGACCACATCGTGAGTCCCACTCCCTTCCAATGACCTGGGATCCGTTAACAGTTGACCATAGTTGTGCACCAATCCCTCCTAGGGGGGAGTGCCTGGTGCAGGGGTGTTTATCCTCCATGTCACCCTCCCCTCTGCTCAGCTCATTTCCCAGGGTGGCCCCACTCACCCCTGCCAGGGGCCACCTCAGGGAAATGGAGGGTGTGACTCTCAAAACTTCAGGGGAGTGGGGAGAGCTGGGTGACTCACACCTTTCCCTTCAGAACTCAGGAGGACTAGATGGGAAGATGGCCGGAACATGGGAGTTCAAGACGAGGCTGGACACCATAGCAAACCCCCACCTTGACCCCAAGCAAAACCCAGAAAACCTTGGGTGAGGACAGGCCTTGATAGGAGGATCACCTCCGGCCCAGAGTTCAAGACAAGGCAGAAAGAACAGGATGTCAACCAAATGAAAAGGCTGTGTTCGCAGGAGATTCAAAGGCCTAGACTGAAAGGATGGTCTGAATTGGGTGGTTTGAAAGCAGCCTGGGCAACCTAGATAGGCAAAAGAAAGAAAGAAGAAAGAAAGAAAGAAAGAAAGAAAGAAAGAAAGAAAGAAAGAAAGAAAGAAAGAAAGAGAAAGAGAGAAAGAGAGAAAGAAAAAAGAAAGAAAGAAAGAAGGAAAGACAGAAGAAAGAAAGAAAGAAAGAAAGAAAGAAAGAAGGAAAGACAGAAGAAAGAAAGAAAGAAAGAGAAAGAAAGAAAGAAAGAAAGAAAGAAAGAGAGAGAGAGAAAGAGAAAGAAAGAAAGAAAGAAAAAGAAAGAAAGAAAGAAAGGATGGAAGGAAGGAAGTTAGAAAAATGGAAAGAAAGAAAGACAGAAATCCATTTTCCTGTAAACCTTCTGCCTTCAGTCCTTCCCCCCATGTCTCTCTCATATGTGAGTGTCCTCCAAGCTTGGCACCTTCCAGGCAGAACCCCACTCAATGACTGCCCCTGCTTTGGTGCAGTTGATCCCAAAGCTCCCTGGCCGTGTTCATGCCAGCTCTCCTCTGCGAGTTGAGAAAAGTGCCCCAGTTAAGCCGACTCTCTGACTTGGCAGCAAGGACCTTCCGCCATGTAAGGCCAGGGACACATCCCTCACCCGAGGTCAGTTCTTCCCCCCATTTACACTTTCCCTGACTCAAAAGTCAGTCACCAATTGAGCACACCACGTGCAGTTGAGAATCTGAATGATTTTGATGTTTTGGAGAAAGGATATGGCTCTGTGGCCCAGGCTGGGTCTTGGGACATGACCAACATTCACTGCCAGCCTTGCAATCACAGGATCCAGTGATCCTCCCTCCTCTGCCTCTGGAGTAGCCAGGAGGATGGGTACCACGACCCCAGACCACCTGTTTAGATGGGTGTGGAGTCAGGGCCCCCTGCGTGGTCTGGGCTGGCCTTGTGCTCCTGAGCTCCAGTCATCCTCTCGCCTCAGCCTTGCAGAGTGCCAGGATTTCAGGTGTGGACTGTCATGCCTGTCTTTCAGTTTCATTTTAGCCAAAGGATCAAGGCCGGGCTAGGGGGCTCTTATCATCCCAGTGTATTTGGAGCCCATGGCCAGCAGCTGGACAACACCTGCAGGTCCAAGAAGCACACGGGCCACTCGACAAGACCTCGGCACTACCCTCCATCCCAAATGAGCTGGGTGTGGTGACTCTCGCCTGTCATTCCATCTCCTCGGATGTCTGGGGGGTGGCTTGCCGGAGCCTAGTGGGCTAAGGCTGCACTGCCCAAGAGTGAGCCACCACCCTAAAGCCTGTACAATGGAGTGAGACTCTGACTCAAAAAAAAAAAAGAAAGAAAAGAAGAGCATCCATTTGTGCATGGAGTTGGGGTCATCCTGAACAGTCAGAGATCATTGGGAAAGGAGGCCTCAGCATTGGGTGTAGAGTTGCCAAAAGAAGGTGGATCAGCAGACATTCAAGCTGTGACTTTGGAAGGCTGAGGCGGGGTACCATCTGAGTCCAGGATTCAAGACCACCTGTGTCATGTAGCGAGACATCATTGCTCCCCAGATCTCAAACCCTTGAGTTGCACGTGGTGGCACTTGTGGTCCCAGCTACACGGAATGCAGTGAATTACATCCCATGGCGTGTCTTTGTGTTGCCCCACTGACAGAAGGTGTGAGTCCAGGCCAGGCACCCTGGCTCACGGCCATCAGTTCCACAACCTGGGATGTGAAAGTGGGAGGCTGCCTGAGTCCAGGGGTCAAGAGACTAGCCTGGGCTATGTGGCCACACCTAGTCTTGGCAAGAGTTCCCTAAAATCGAGTTAGGTGTGGTGGTCCCTAGAGTCCTGGATGCTTGGATGCTGAGCCAGGAGGACAGCCTGAGGCCTGCAGGTCAAGACCCCAGGAGACACAATCGTGCTGCTGCACCCCAGACCGGTCAACAGAGAGTCCAGCAACAAAAAGATGCCTTGCACGTGCATCATAATGGGCATCCACGGCTCCCCAGGGAAAGGTTCACATGGGCAGGGGATGATGGAGTTATTGGGAGAGGAAGGGGCCCTACCGCTGCCCAAAGATGGCAGACAGGGCGACTGGAAACTGGGTTGGCCATGATGTTGCCAGACTGCCTTGATCACTCTGTGCTCAATGGCTGCCCTAACTCAGGACCATCTATTCTGCGAGCTCACACATGTCTTTGCTGTTGGACACGAGTGTGGAGTGTGGAGGCAGGCATTCTGGTGCATGTGGCCAAAGGCACGGGAATGACGAGCCCAGGGTCCACGTTTGAAACCTCCCACAAATGACTGACCAGAAAGTACCTTTTCCTCTGCCATACCTGAGAGTGATTCCTTGCTCTGGGTGGTAGCGGTGGTCATGGTGGTGGCAGTGATTATTATTTGGAGATAGATGCTGCTCTGTCGCCCAGGCCAGAGCAAAGGGGCATGCTTACAGCCACCATGGACTCCACCTGCCAGGCTCAGGCAATCCTCCAGCCTCAGTCCCCTGAGTGTCTGGAACCACAGGTCTGTGCCACCATGCCTGGTTAATCTTTGGATTTTTTGAACACGCAATCTCAGGCTTTCCACTGTCTTGGACAACCAAAGGGCCAGGATGCCAGGCTGAACCCCAGAGCCAACCTGTGGTTGTGGTGCTTGTGGTGGTTGGTACTGTTATTCTGAGTTGGAGTCCCACTGTGTCACCTAGGCCAGAGTGCAGTGATCTGCTCTCAGTCATCATGGCCTCTACCAGCAGAGTTCCTGCAATCCTATCCCTGAGTCCTCCTGAGTGACCAGAATGACAGGCATGCCGCACACTCTCAGACGATTTTTTTGGCTTCTAGTCTAGACCAGGTCTCGCCAAGTGCCTGGGCTGAGCTCAAACCCGAGGGCTCTGTCCATCCTACCACCTCGGCCTCCCAGAATGCAGAGATGAGAGGCCTGAGCCACTGCACCTGGCCTGCCCCCCTCTCAGGACACACTGTGAATACCACTCCCTTCTGATAAACCAGGACTCTGGTAAGGGTGGGGTCCAGTGGTCCCCCCCTGGCCTCCCTAAGGCACAGCCAGATTGACTGCCAATCCACCATCTTTCAGGAACCGTAGACCCAAGGCTGGGGCCTTCTTCTGAAATGATCTCTGTCTGTTCACAATGATCCCAACTCCATACACAATTGCATGCTCTTCTTTTCTTCCTTTTAACCTTTTTTTCTTTGCAGAGTCTCACTCTGTCACCCAGGCTGTAGGGCAGTGTCTTGGTCCTGGCCACCATCGCCTTGGCCCATTGGACTATGGCTAATCTTTCCATGGCCTTCAGAGGAACCAGAACAAGAGGCGGGTGCCACTACACACAGCTCATTTGGGATGGATGGTAGAGGCAAGTTCTCGCCTAGGTGCCCAGGTCTGTCTCAGCTCATGGGCTCGGACTGGCCACTGGAATCTGCCTCCCAAAGGGCTGGAATGATGAGGCTGAGTCCCAAACCCGGCCACGAACCTTCGTCAAAAATGAACCAGAAGGCCTGGTGCAGTGGCTCACACCTGGAATCCTATTGGTCTGGTAGGCTGAGGCAGGAGGATGACTGGAGACCAGGAGCCCAAAGCAAGCCTGGGCCATGCATTGAGACACTCTGGGGGGTCGAGATGCCCATCATACTTTCAACTCCCAAGGCTGAGGTGGGTGGATTGCAAGAGCCTGTGGTTTCGAGGCTGGGAGTTAATGGCAGCAGTGTCTCTGGGCCAAAGCCTGGGCCACAGAGCCAGACCCTGTTTCCAAAAAGTTCAGAATCGTAAACAGATTCTCAACTGCGCATGGTGTGTTCACAGGGCAACTGACTTTAGAGCCAGGAAACATGAGACTGAGGGAGAGAAATGTCCGTGAATGAGAGATATGTCCCTGGTCTTTCTTGGCAGAAGGTCCTCATTGCCGAGTTGGAGGGTTGGCGTGCCTGGATCACATTTCTCACCTCAGAGAGGACAGCTGGCAGGAACCTGGCAAGGGAGACTTGGGAACTCCTGCACCAATGTGGGGTTAGCAATTGGGGGGTGTTTGGGGTCGGAGGTGCAGAGCTAGGGGGAACCTCACATGTGGGGTGGGCAGGAGGGGAAGGACTGAGGGCAGAAGGTTTGCAGGAAAATGGATTTCTTTCTTTCTTACTTTCCTTTCTTTTTTTCATCCTTCCTTCCTTTCTTTCTTTCTTTATTTTTTTACCTCACTAGGTTGCCCAGGCTGCTCTCAAACTGCCCAACTCAGGTCAACCTCTTGGCCTGGGGATCCCCAACTGATGCCATCACAGTCTTTCTATTTGGTTGGCATCCTGGTCATCCTGCCTGGTCATGAACTCTGGGCCAGAGGTGATCCTCCTGCCAAGTCCTGCACTCACCCAAGATTTTCTGGACTTTGCTTGGGGTTGAGGTGGGGGATTGATATGGTGTCCTGCCTGGTTTCAAGCTCCTGGGCTCAGGCCATGTTCCCATCTAGGACTCCCCGAGTGCTGAGGAGATAGATGTGAGTCGCCCGGCCATCCCCCCATGAAGGCTTGAGAGTCATGCCCTCCCTTAGGAAGGAAGCCCCTTGGAGGAATGAGTGGGTCCACCATGAGGAACGAGGCAGATGGAGGGCTGGGTGCCCCGGCAGAGACTAGCTCCTGACCCAGGTGCTCCCCTGGGTCAGGCTTGGCAGATGACTCTGGTTGTCAGCTCTGGGGTCCCAGGTCATCTGAAGGAAATGGGCCTAGCGGCAGGGCCCCAAAAGAGGTGTGATGGTTGGGCGTGAGGGCTCATGTTTGTTACCCTGGAACTTTGGGAGGCCGAGGCAAGAAGACAGCCTGTGCCCCCGGGTTTGAGACAAGCCTGGGCACTTTGGCGAGACCTTGTCTCTACAAGAAACCAACAAAATTAGCCCTGTCTCCAAAAACATCAAATTGCACACAGAATCTCAACTGTGTGTGGTTAGTTCACAGGGTGACTGGCTTTAGAGCCAGGAAAAATGGGATTGGAAGGAGAGAAGTGTCCCTAAGTGAGGGATGTGTCCCTGGCCTTTCTTGGCGTAAGTTCCTTGTTGCCGAGTCGTAGGGTCAACCTGTCTGTGGCATATTTGTCACCTCAGAGAGGAAAGCCAGTAGGAATCTGGCCAGGGAGCCTCAGGAATGCCCACACCAAAGCGAGGGCGGCCATTGGGGAGGTTGGGGCTGGAAGGTGCCTAGCTTGGGGGACCCTCACATGAGGGGTTGTCAGGGGGAAGGCCTAAGGGCACGTTTGAAGAAGAATGGATTCCTTTCTCTCTCTCTCTTTCTTTCTTTCTTCCTTCCTTCCTTCCTTCCTTCCTTCCTTCCTTTCTTTCTTTCTTTCTTTCTTTTCTTTCCTCACTAGGTTGCCAGGGCTTCTCTCAAACCACCCAACTCATTCCAGCCTCTTGGCCTTGGCCTCCCAAACTGCTGTGATCACAGGCTTTACATTTGGTTGACATCCTGGTCATCCTGCCTGGGCTTGCACTCTGGCCCAGAGGCGATCCTCCCGCCGAGGCCTGCCCTCACTCAAGGTTTTTCTGGGTTTTGCCTGGGGTTGAGTTGGGGGCTTGTAATGGTGTCAACCCTGGTCTCGAATTCCAGGGATCTGGATATCTTTCCATCTCAGCTTCTCAGAGTGCCAAGGAAACAGGAATGAATCACCTAGCCATCCCTGCCCTCCTGAAGTTTTGAGTCATGCCTTCTCTTTCCCTGAGGTGGCCCCTGGGAGGTGTGAGCAGGCCAAACCTGGGTAAGAAGGCAAACTGAGGGGTGGGCAACCAGGTGGAGAAACGCCCCTGTGCCAGGCACTTCCCCTGGGGTCACCTGAATGGTCAAATCTGGCCACCTTCTCTGGGGTCCCTGATCTTTGGAAGGGAGTGGGCCTCATGGTGGGTCCCTGATTGGGTGTGGAGACCAGGCACGGGAGTTCACATGTATCATCACAGTGCTCTGGGTGGCTGAAGTGAGAGGATGGCCTGAGCCTCTGGGTTTGAGACAATCCCCGGCACCTTAACAATACCTCGTCTCTGCAAGAAGCCAAAACATGAGTTGAGCATGGTGGCACACTCCTGTCATTCCAGCCACTCAGGAAGCTGCTGCGGGAGGATCAGCGGAGCCCAGTCAGTGGAGGCCGCCATGGCCAAGAGCAGGCTCTTGCTCTCTGGCTTGGGCAACAGAGCAGGATTCTGGCTCAGAATAATAATACCAACCACCACCACCACACAACTACAGGCTGGGCTCAGGGACTCAACCTGGCATCCCAAGACTTTAGAGGCCCAGGCGAGTGGACGGCCTGAGGCTGTGGGTTTGACAGCAGTCCAGGACATGGGGTGAGACCTCGTCTCAGCCATCAAAAATAAATCCAAAGATTAGCTGGGTGTAGTGGCACAGGCTTGTGGTTCCAGCCAATCTTGGGACCGTGCCATGAGAATCGCCTGAGCCCAACAGGTGGAGTCTGGAGTGGCTGTGAGTGTGGCCCTGCACTCCAGCCTGCGTGACACAGCAGGATTCTGACTCCAAATAATAAAAATCACCACCACCACCACCCCTGTGACCCAGCATGAGGAGTCACCCTCAGGTATGGGAGAGGAAAAGGACCTTCCAGCTTGTCATTTGTGAGAGGTTGCAAAGCTTGCCACTGGTCACATCTCTGTCTTGTCTTTGGCCACGCACCCCAGAAGGCCTTCCTCCACCCTCCACACTCATGCCCTACAGAAAAGACATGTGTGTGCTCATGGAACAGAGGGTCAAGAGGTAGGGCCGCCGTCAAGCACAGAGCAACCAAGGCAGACCGGCAATACAGCCGCCAACCCAGTTTCAAGTCACCCTGTCTGCCACCTTCTGGCAGAGAGAGGGCTCCTCACTCTCCAAAACACTCCATCATCCCCTGCCCATGCGGACCTTTACCTGGGGAGCCATAGAAGCCTGTTGTGACGCTGGTGGGAGCCATCTATTTTGTTGTTGGAGTCTCCATCTGCCAGGCTGGGTCACGGCGTTATGATCCTGACCCTGTGGCCTCGACCTGCAGGGCTCAGGCTGTCCTAACACCTCAGCTCCCAAGCAGCTGGGATCTGGGGGCCACCACACCTGACTCGATTTTGGGGACCTCTCACCGAGATGAGATCTGGCCATGCTGCCAGGGAGGGTCTCTGAACCCTGGGCTCAAGAAGCCTCCTGCCTCTGCCTCCTAGGGTGCAAGTCTGAAAGCCATGAGCCATGGTTCCTGGCCTGGACTCACACATTCTTTAGGCTGGAGTGATGCAAAGGAATACACTGGGACGCAGGCTACCACATACCATGTATCTGGGACCACAGGCGCCAAGACGCACAACTCCAGTGTTTGCGTTCAGCAGAGAGACGAGGTCTCGCTACATGGTCCAGGATGGTCTTGACTCCTGGGTTCCAGCAGTCCCCCGCTTCGGCCTCCCAAAGCCACAACTCGAATGTCTGCTGATTCACTGTCTTTTGGGGAACTCTAGGCCAAAGTCTGGGGCCTCCTTCACAATTGATTTCTGTCTGTTCACAATGATACCAACTCCATTCACAAATGGATGCTGTTCTTTTTCTTCCTTATTCCTTTTTTTTCTTTTAGTCGGAGTATCACTTCATCGACCAGGATGGAGGGTGGTGGCTTGCTCCTGGTCACTACAGTCTTGGCCTGCCCAGTCCCAGCAAGGCATTTCCTGGCCTCTGAGAAGCTGGAAGGACAGATGCATGCCATCATGACAGGCTCATTTGAGATTGAGGGTAGAGATGAGGTCTCGCTGAGGTGCCAGGGTGGGTCTCGGTCTGTGGGCTTGGGACTCCACTGGTCTCAGCCTCCCAAAACAATGGGATGATGAGGCAAAGCCCTCAAGCCCAGCCTCGAACCTTCATCGAAAAGAAATCTGTAGGCCTTTTGTGGTGGCCCATGCCTGGAATCCCACAATCTGGGAGACCAAAGCAGGAGGATGGCTGGAGCCTAGGAGCCCAAGGTCAGCCCAGGCCATGTAGGGAAACCCCATCTCTGCACCCATTCAAACAGGGAGTCTGGGGTTGAAATGTCCATCATCCCGGCCACTCAGGAGGCTGAGGTGGGAGAATCACCAGAGTCCGTGATTTTTAGGTTGACAGTGAACAACGGTCATGTCCCCAGCCCCCAGCCTGGGCCACAGAGACAAACCCTGTCTCCAAAAATATCAGAACAGTACACAGATTCTCAAATGTGCATGGTGTTTTCACAGGAGGACTGGCCTTAGAGCCAGGAATAATGGTATTGTGGGGGAGAAATATCCCCAGGTGAGGGATGTGTCCTTGGTGTTTCTTGGCGGAAGGTCTGGGTGACAGATGTGAGAGGGTAGCCTGAGCACCCGGGTTCGAGACAAGCCTGGGCACCATCTTGAGACCTCATTTCTCCAAGAAGCCTAAAAAAAGCCGAACATGGTGGCACACACCTGTCGTTACAGCCACTTGGAAGGCCATGGTAGCAGGATTGCTGTAGCCCAGCTGGTGGAGGTCATGGTTACTGAGAGTGGACCCAATCACCGTGGCCTGGGCAAAGGAAGGGAACTCCGACTCAGAATAATTATAACAACCACCACAAACACAGCCCAGGTTCAGAAGCTCAGCCTGGCCTCCCTGCTATTTGGAGGCCCAGGCTAGTGGAAGGCCTGAGACTGCGGGTTTGACACCAGCCCAGGACACCAAGAGATACCTTGTCTCAGAAATCAAAAAGAAATCCAAAGATTAGCCGGCTGTGGTTTTGCAGGCCTGTGGTTCTCTCTACTCTGTGGGCTGAGTCAGGAGGATCACCTGAGCCAGGCAGTTCGAGTCTGCGGTGGCCATAAGCAGGCCCCTGGGCAACAGCATTGGCAACAGAGCAGTATTCTGACTCCAAATAATAATAATCACCATCACCAACACCACCACCACCCCTGACAGTCAGTGCAGAGTCACCCTCAGGGATGGGAGAGGAAAAGTCACTTTCTGGCTTGTCCTTCACGTGAGGTTTCAAAGTCGGCCACTGGGCATGTCCATCATGCGCTTTCGGCCATGCACCCCAGAAGTCCTGCCCCAAAGCTTTACACTCGTGCCCCATGGCAAATACGTGTGTGAGCTCACAGAACAGACAGCCTCGAGTTAAGACTGCCGTCAGGCACAGAGCAATCAAGGCGGCCTGGCAATGCCTTGGTCAGTCAGGTTCTGGTCGCCCTGTCTGGCATCTTCATATGTGGGAGGGCCCCTTCAATTCCCGAACACTCCATCATCCCCCACCGACACAGACCTTTACCTGGGGAGCCATGGGTGCCCATTGTGATGCACATGTGATGCCTCCTTTTTGCTGCCAGAGTCTACATCAGCCGGGATGGGGCATGGTGTCATGATCACGGCTCCCAGGGCCTCGACCTGTGGGACTCAGGTGGTCCTCCTGCTTTGGCCTCCGAGCAGCTGGGACTCCTGGGTCCATCACGCCTGACTCCATTTTGGGAGCCTCTCGCCAATACGAGGTCTGGCCATGTCACCTGGTTTGGTCTCTGACCCATGGGCTCATGCAGCCTCCTGCCTCAGCCTCCCAGGGTGCGGGGCTGATGGCCATTAGCCACGGTGCCTGGCCTGGACTCGCATGTTGTGTTGGTGGGGGGACACAAAGCAACGGGCTTGGACAGAGGCCACAGCATCCCTTATGTCCTGGACCATGGACGCCACGCTGCGTGACTCCATTGTTTGCATTCTGGGGAGGGATGGGGTCTCACTACATGGCCCAGGCTGGTCCGATCTCCTGGGCTCCAGTGCTCCCGCCTCAGCCTCCCAAAGCCACAGCCCTATTTTCTGCCGATCCACCATCTTTCGGGAACTCTAGGCCCAAGTCTGGTGTCTCCTTCCCAAATGATCTCTGTCTGTTCATGGTAATCCCAACTCCATACACAAATGGATGCTCTTTTTTTCTTCCTTTCCATTTTTTCTATGAGTCGGAGTCTCACTCCATCACCCAGGCTGGAAAGCGGTGGCTCGCTCCTGGCCAATGCAGCCTTGGCCCTTTGGGCTCCTGCGAGCCTTTCACTAGCCTTCCCAGGAGCCTGAACTACAGGCGTGTGCCACCACGTCTAGCTCATTTGGGATAGAGGGTAGAGACGACGTCTCGCTCAGGTGCCCAAGCGGGTCTCCACCCGTGGACTTGGGCTGGGTGCTGGCCTTTGCCTAGCATAGCGATGGGATGATGAAGCTGAGCACCTGAGCCCAGACTCGGTGCTTTGTCGAAAACGAGCCAGAATTCCCAGTGTGGCAGCCCACGCCTGGAATTCCAGCATTCTGTGATCCCGAGGTGGGAGGATAGCTGGGTCCCAGGAGCACAAGATCTGTCTGGACAATGCAGGGAGACCCCATCTCTGCACCCACCCAAACAGGGGGTCTCTGGTCGATGTGCCCACTGTCAGGGTCACTCCGGAGTCTGAGGTGGGAGGATCGCCGAAGCCCATGAATTTGAAGCTGTTGGTGAATGACGATTGTGTCCCTGGGCCCCAGCCTGGGTCACACAACAAGACCCTGTCTCCAAAAACATCAGAATCATACATAGATTCTCATCTGTGCATGGTGTGTTCACAGGGTGACTGGCTTTAAAGCCAGCAAAATGAGATTGTGGGGGAAGAAATATCCCTGGGTGAGGAATGTGTCCCTGAACTTTCTTGGCAGAAGGTTCTCGTTGTCAAGAAAGAGGATTGGCCTACCTGGGAATATTTCTCACCTTGGAGAAGAGAACTGACTGGAACCCCACATGGGAGTGTCGGGAACTCCTAAACCAAAGCAGGGGCAGCCATTGGGGGAGTTGGGACTGGAAGGTGCCAAGATTGTGGGACCCTCGTATGTGGAGGGGCGGGGAGAAAGACTGAGAGCAGAAGGTTTCCAGGAGAATGGATTTCTTTCTTTTGTTCTTTCTTTCATTCTTTCTTACTTTACTTTCCTCACTAGATTGATCAGGTTGCTCACAAACCGCCTGACTTTGACCATTCTCTCGGCCTGGGCCTCCCAAACTCCTGCAATCACATGCTTTCCATTTGGATGAAATCCTGGTCTTCCTGCCTTGTCTTGAAATCTGAGCTGGAGCCAATCCTCACACTGAGGCCTGCCTTCACCCAAGACTTTTTGGGTATTGTGGGGTCGAGTTGGGGGCCTGCTATGATGTCCAGCCTGGTATCGAGCTCCTGGGCTCTGATCAACTTCCAATCTCAGACTTCCCATGAGCTGTTGAGACAGGCATGAGTCACCCAGCTGTCCCTGCCCCCCCCGAAGTTTGGAGATTTATGCCCTCCTTTTCCCTGAGGTGACCTGGGTGGGGTCTACTGGTCCACCTTGGGGATCGAGGTGGGTGAAAGGGTGGGCACCCCGGCAGAGACCCGCTCCTGCACCAGGTGCTCCCCATGGGTAGGGTTTGGCGGGTGACTCCAGCTGCCCTCTCCAGTATCCATCATCATCAGAAGGAAGCGGTCTTCAAGGTGGGGCAGTGAGAAGGGTGTGGAGGCTGGAATGGAGGCTCAGACCTGTCATCCCAGTGCTATGGGAGCTCAAGGTGAGAAGATGGCCTAAGCACCCAGATTCGAGACCAACTCAAGCACCTTGATGAGACCTTATCTCTACAAGAAGCCAAAAAAATGAGCCAAACCTGGTGACACATACCAGTCTTTAGGGGCCCTCGGGAGGCCATGGCAGAATTATCATCAGAGCCCAGTCTGTGGAGACCACAGTGGCTGAGAGCTGGCCCCTGCGCTATGATGTGGGTGACAGAGTGGGACTCAGAATAAGAATATTAATACCAACCACCACCACAACCACAACCACAGGCCTGGATGAGGACCTCAGCCTGGAATCTCGGCCCTTCGAAGGACCAGGTAAGTGGACCGCCTGAGTCTGTGGGTTCAACCCCAGCCCAGGACACAGGACTAGATCTTGTCTCAGACATCAAAAATTAAGCCAAAGATTAGCTGGGCTAGGTGACACAGGCCTGTGGTTCTAGTCAATTGGGGGTCCGAGGCGGGAGGATCCCCTGAGTCCAGCGGGTGGAGTTCATGGTAGCCATAAGCATTTCCCTGTACTCTGGCCTTGGCGACAGAGCAGGATTCCACCTCCAAATAATAATAATCACCACCACATCTATCACCACCACTCCTGATACCCAGTGCGAGGAGTCTCCCTCAGGGATGGGATAGGAAAGGCACTTTCCAGCCTGTCTTTTGCAGGAGGTTTCAAGAGTGGCCACCAGGCACATCAGGCACTCGCCTTTGGCCATGTGCCCTAGAAGGCCTGCCTGCGTCCTCCTGAGTCCTGGTTGATAATTTAGGGTAAGAGTTCCCAGATATCAATAATTTAAGAAACCAATTATATCATCATTTGTCCTTCTGGGAAGATAAGAGGGGCTATCAGTTACCATAGTTTTATACGGAAGTTCAAACAACCCGAAATATCAGGGAGCATTTTGATTTTTTAGGTAAACTAAAACTTATTGGAGGAGAACTATAACAACCTGAAAAAGGAAAATTATTATTAATAGCAGTTTTGCTAGTGATAAAAAAAGAGTGGGGCCTCTTAGTAAAGAGGAGTGACTAGTAAAAACAGTAAAAATCTCAGCATCCCATGTAACAGGTTGGAACACTGGAGGGTTTGAGATATAAGCCCCATAAGATTTTTGTGAATAATTGCAACCCCCCTGGAATGCTATAATAGCCAGCATAGCAACAAAAATAGTAGAGGGAGTGAGAGAATGTTTTTAGAGTGAACCAGATCCTTGGCGTCGTGGGTGAGCACCTTGATTTGCCCCCATGTGGGTGGTCTGCACTGTGTAGTCGAAATAGCTCAATGGTAATATCTGAGTTGAGGAGTGGGAGATGACAAACGATGAGACGTCTTTGGTCGAGTTGGTGGAGGTGGAAGTGGTTCTTGAATGGTGAGACATTTCAGCTTTGGCACCAAGAACTTCTCTTCATAATCTACATCTGACTCAGACATGGCTTGATTTATGTCTCGTCTGTCTGTACCTCGAAGGGGGTGGGGGGCTGGATATGTCTAATTAGACAATCCTGTATCCAAAAAGCAGAGGGTAAGTCCTGGGGGAATACAAAAGAATATCCTCTCCCGCATGTTAAAAGAACATCGGGCCCCTTCCATTGACCTGTAACAAGATCTTTCCATTTTAACATTGGTTTAACAGTTTTTTCATGAGTCCAAAGTCTTATCATAGCTGAATATCCTTGAGAGAACAAATTGAAATGATTAATTAAAAATATGGCTTTATTTATGATATGATGGGGAGAACTATATTTGAATTCCCCTCCTGCAATGTAATTATTTGACTTTTTAACGTTTGATTGGCTCTCGACTATAGCTTGACCATGAGGATTATATGGAAATCCTGTAGAATGAGAGATGACAAACTGGGTAAAAAGTGACTGAAAATCTTTGGATGCATAAGCAGGAGCATTATCAGTTTTTAATTGTTTAGGAATATCCAGCTGTGAAAAACAAAATAATAAATGTTGGACTACATCTTTATAGGGTTCCCCAATTCTGGGTGAGGTTAAAATTACATGGGAAAATATATTCACTGCCACATGTAGAAATGACAATTTTCAAAATGAGTAACATCCATTTGCCACAAAACATTAGGTTTTAATCTGTGGGGATTAACACCTGAGGGGAGGGAGTTATTAGAAGTAGGACACGAAGTACAGTTTTAATGATTTGTCTAGCCGTTTCTCTTGGAATGTGAAACTGGTGCCTTAAAGATGTAGCGTTTTGGTGATGAATTTTATGGGATTCTGAAATTGGTTGACTAAATAATCTACAAGAAGAGGGCACATGACCAATTTTGTCCAGGCATCTGCTAATTGATTACCTTGATGTAGAGGTCCAGGGAGTCCTGCCCCAGGGCAATCCCTGCAAGGAGCAAGCAGGTCCAACCTGTGGATTGTGGTGTGTGGAGGTGTAAGTGTTCCGGCAAAAACATGCCCCTGTGACAGGCGCTCCCCTGGGTTGGGCTTGGCAGCCGACTCTGGCTCCCCTCTCTGGGGTCCTGGGTCCCCGTAAGGGAGTGAGCCTCACGGTGGGACCCCAAAAGTGGTGTGGAGGCCAGATGTGGGGTCTCACATCTGTCACCCCAACACTCTGGGAGGCTGAGGCAAGAGGATTGCCTGAGCCCCCTGCTTTAAGGGGACACCTTGGTGAAACCTCGTCTCAACAAGAAGCCAAAAAAATGAACTGAGCGTTGTGATGCACGCCTGTCGTTCCAGCCACTCAGGAGGCCACAGCGGTAGGATCACCAGAATCCAGCGGGTGGAGTCTGCAGTAGCTGAGAGCGTGCCCATGCTTTTTGGCCTGGATAACAGAGTGGGACTCTGACTTAAAATAATAACACCAACCACCACCACCACCACCTCTGATTGGGCTCAGGGACTCAGACTGGCATCCCGGCCCTTCAGAGGTCAAGGAGAACGGATGGCCTGAGCCTACAAGTCTGAGAACAGCTCAACACTGGGTGAGACCTTGTCTCAGTCATCAAAAATAAATCCAAAGATTAGCTGGGACTAATGGCACAGGCCTGTGGTTCCAGCCACTCAGGGGGCTGAGGTGGGAGGATCACCTGAGCCCAGCATGTGGAGTCCATGGTGGCCGTGAGTGTGCCCCTGTGCTTTGGTCTGGGCAACAGAGCAGGATTCTGACTCCAAATAATAATAGTCACCACCACCGCAATCACCAGCACCCCTGCCACCCAGCATGAGGAGTCACCCTCAGGGATGGGAGAGGAAGAGGAACTTTGCCGCCTGTCTTTAATGGGAGGTTTCAAAGGTGGCAACAGGCATGTCCATTGTGCACCTTCAGTCACATGTCCCAGAAGGCCTGTCTCCAACACCCACAAGAGTGCCCTATGACAAAGACTTGTGTGAGCTCACAGAACAGAGAGTCTTGAGTTAGGGTGGCCGTCAGGCACCGACTGATCAAGGCGGTTCAGTAACGATGCATCCAGCCCAGGTTCCGTTTGCTTGGTCTGCCACTTTTGGGTAAGGGTGGGCCCCTTCCTCTCCTGATCACTCCATCCTCCCTCACTCATAGGGACCTTTTCCACAGGAGTCCTCGACAATTGTCGTGACACAGTGAGAAGCCCTTTTTTGTCACCAGAGTCTGTTGGGAGCCAGCCTTGGAGGCACACCTGATTGACAGGGCCCTGATGAGCCAAAGACCCTGGGCCGCAGGGCAAGCCCGGGAACCTGAGTCCCTTCTGTCTTCCAACTTTGCTGTTTGGTACCACTGAAGAATTCTGTGTAGTCGTGGAAGAAGAAAATGGCATGTTTATGCAAAGTACTCACAGTTAACCTGAGAATGTCATGGTTTATTTTTCATTTCCCACTATGCCGTTTGGCCTTTTCTAACATAAGCAAGTGTTAAACTCTGAAGCACATCAGGAATGCTTTCTTTCACTTGGTTATAAGTTACTAGATATTGCTTGAGTAAAAAATTATATAAGTATATTCACTTCTTATTTGATTTAGAATCATGTAGTTTAATGCTTAGTCATAGGTTTTTTAGAAACACAGGTTTATAGTAAGTTCATTATGAATTCATTATAAGTTCTAGCACTTATCTAGGAGTTATGTAGGTGATTTATAACATTGTTTTCACAGATTTAGGATGAATATTAACCATAAAGGTTTTAATTAATTCTATAGTTAAAATCTTAAGTAAACATTTATAAAGTGGGTTTTCACTGAATTCATAATATACTAATTAGATACCTTTATGATAATTAACTAAATACAGAAAGAAACCTTGGGGGTCAGGGAAACATCACTAAAAGCTTCTTTTGAGTTTTCTTTAGAAATAAACACTGCAGGATAAGAGAAAAGTAACAAAGACACCTGGACAATAAAGGCGATTACAAAGCTCTGAATGTTATAGAAGCCCCAGATGGGAAACCTCCTGACACATGGAGAAATATGGACTTGAAACGTTCTTGAGACATTTCAAGGACTGTAATTCAGGACTTTGAACTAAAACTGTCATTTTTGACTTTATGATAAAGACTCATTAACTAAAAGCAGATAGTACTCTTGGCTTGTTTGTCGCTTCTACACCACTGGATGGTGGTAAGTTTTAGAGGATATGTACGTGAAGGAATTTTCTTTGTCTTGCCCCTTTACAAATGGTATAAAAGCTTTCCATTAGCCAACATTAAACGTCATCTGTTCAGGAAGAAGGTCTCCAAGCATAATGTTTTCATCTTTCACCTATCCGTCTCTCCTTCAGGAAAACTCATGACCTGGCAGGGGCTGGACCCCCGAAGGAGTCTCCATTGGCTGGGCTGGGGTGCAACCACATGATTGTGGCTTCCCAGGCATTGACCTGCAGGGCACATAGGTCCTCCCGACTTGGCCCCCGATCAGCCAGTACTCTGGGGTCACCACACCTGTCTCGAATTGGGGACCTATCTCTGAGATGAGGTCTGGCCACATAGCCCGGGCTGGTCTCTGACCCCTGGACACAGTCAGCCTCCCAACTTGGCGTCCCATGGTGCAGTGCTGATGGCCTTGAGCCACAGTGCTCCTCCTGGACTCACACATTGTGTCAATAGGGGCGATGCAAAGGAATGCCCTGAGAGAGAGGCCACTGCCTCCAGTGTAGCTGGGAACACGGGCACCACCACATGTGACTCCAGTGTTTACATTACAGGGAGTGATAAGGTCTCGTTATGTGGCCCAGGCTGGTCTCAAACTCCCAGGTTCCAGCGGTCCCCTGCCTCAGCCTCCCAAAGCCACAGTCCAATTGTCTGCCAGTCCACTGTCTTTCAGGACCTCTAGGCCCAAGGCAGCGCCTCCTTCCCAAATGATCTCTGTTTGTTCACTATGATCCAAACTCCATACAAAAATGGATGCTCTTTTTTTTCTTTTTTTTCTTTGAGTCAGAGTCTCACTCCATCTCCCAAGATGGAGGACAGTGGCTCCATCCTGGGCACTGCAGCCTCAAGCCATCGGGCTCCGGAGAGATTTTCTCTGACCTGCCGAGGAGCCAGAAGGACAGGTGGACACCATCATGCCTGGCTAATTTGGGATGGATGGTAGTGAGGAGATCTCGCTGAGGTTTCTGGGTGGGTATCATTCCTTGGGCTCGGGATACATGCTGACCTTGAACTCCCAAAGCGCTGGGATGATGAGGCTGAGACCCTGAGACTGGCCTTGATCCATCATTGAAAACTAACCAGAAGGCCAGGTGTTGCGATGCACGGCTGGAATCTCAGCACTCTGGGAGGCTGAGTCAGGAGGATATCTGGAACCCAGGATTCCAAGGTCAGCATTGTGCAATGCAGGGAGACCCCGTATCTGCACCCACGCAAACAGGGGGTCTGGGGTCGAGTTGCCCATCGGGCCAGTCACTCCAGATGCTGAGGAGGGAGGATCACCCGAGACCATGATTTTCAGGCTGGCGGTGAATGAGGGTCATGTCCACGGGCCTGAGACCAGGCCACAGAGCCAGACTCTGTCCCAAAATATTCTCAACTGCGCATTGTGTATTCACAGTGCAACTGGCTTTACAACCAGGAAAAATTGGATTGGCGGTGAAGAAATGTCCTCGAGTGAGGGTTTTGTCCCTGGACTTTCTTGTCCAAAAGTCCTCGTTGCTGATTCAGATGGTTGGTCTGCCTGGGGCACATTTCTCTCCTTGGAGAGTAGAGCCGGCAGGAACCCAGCCAGGGAGCCACGGGATCTCGTGCACCAAAGCGGGGGCAGCCATTGGGGGGGTTGGGGCAGGAAGGTGCCAAGCTTTGGGAGCCCTCACATGTGGGGGTGGACTGAGGGCAGAATATTTGCAGGAGAAAGGATTCTTTCTTTCTTTCCTTCTTTCTTTCTTTCTTTCTTTCTTTCTTTCTTTCTTTCTTTCTTTCTTTCTTTCTTTCTTTCTTTCTTTTTCTTCTCTCTCTCTTTTATTTCCTTACTAGGTAGCCCATGTTGCTCTCAAACCCCCCAACGCAGGCCTTCCTATCAGCCTCACACTCCCTAACTGCTGTGATCATGGGCTTCCACTTGGCTGACATCCTGGTCTTCCAGCCTGGTCTTGACTCTGGGCCTGAGGTGATCCTTCCACAGAGGCCTGCCCTCAAGCAAGTTATTATGAGTTTTGCTTGGGGTCGAGGCGGGGGCTTGCTATGGTGTCCAGCCTGGATTGAGTTCTTGGGCTCTGGTCATCTTCCTGTTTCAGCCTTCCAGAGTGTTGAGGAGACAGGCATGAGTCTCCCAGTCAACCACCCCCAACAGTATGAGAATCATGCCCTCCCTTTCTCACAGGCGACCCCAGGGAGGAGCAAGCAAGTTCACCCTTGGGGACAAACGTGTGAAGGGGTAGGCGCCTTGTCAGGACAAGCCCCTGCACTAGGCGAATTTGCGTGACAAGCTGGTCGGGCAACTCCAGCTGCCCTATCCTAGGTCGTGGGTCATCTGAAGAAAGCAGGCCTCATGGTGGGGCCCTAAGAAGGTTGTGAAGACTGGGCGTGGGGGCTCACGCCTGTCACCCTGGCATTTTGGGAGGCTTAGGTGAGAGGATGGTCTGAACCCCAGGTTTGAAACAAGCCCAGGCGCCTTGGCGAGACGTCTTCTCTACAAGAAACTAAAAAAAGATACTGAGCTTGCTGGCGAATACTGGTTGTTCCAGCCTATCGGAAAGCCGTGGTGGAAGCATTGCTAGAGCCCAGCTGGTAGAGGCCACAGTGGCCAAGAGCAAGCCCCTGTGCTCCAGCCTGGGAGACAGAGCGAGACTCTGACTCAGAATAATAATACCAACCGCTACCATCACAGCCACATGCCAGACTCAGGCTCAGTCTGGCACCCAGGCCCTTTGGAGGCTGAGGAGAGTGGACGGCCTGACTTATGGGTTTGAGACCAGCCCAGGACATTGGGCGAGCCCTCATCTCGGCCATCAAAACTAAATCCAAATATTAGATGGGCATGGTGGTGCAGGCCTGTAGTTACAGGCATTCAGGGGGGCCGAGGTGGGAGGTTCACCTGAGCCCGGTAAGTGGAGTCCGCGGTGGCCGTGTGCTTCAGCCTGGGTGAATGTGGGATTCTGACTCCAAATAATAATAATCACCACCATCGCCTTTCTCACCACCCCACCACCCAGCACAAGGTGTCATGCTCAGGGATGGGAGAGGAAAAAGCACTTTCCCACTTGTCGTTTGGGAGAGATTTCAAACGTGGCCATCAGACACGTATGTCCCACGCATTCAGCCATGCATCCCAGAAGGCCTACCTCCAACATCCACAATCATGCCCTATGACAAAGATGCATGTGAGCTCACAGAACAGATGGCACCGAGATAAGGCGGCCGTTGAGCACAAAGTGATCAAGGTAGTACGGCAACACTGTGGCCAGCACAAGTTATGGTCAGCTGGTCTACCACATTCAGACAGGGGAGGGCGCCTTCCTCTCCTGATCACTCCATCGTCCTCTGCCTACATGAACCTTTCCTTTGGGAGCCATGGACGCCCATCATGATGCATGTAGGGGGCGTCTTTTTATCAGCAGAGTCTCTTTGGGCCATGTGGCTCCTGGGATCTCAACCTGCAAGGCTCATGTGGTCCTCCCGCCTCCACTCCCTAACAGCCAGGACTCTGGGGACCACCACGCTAAACACGATTTTGTGGACCTCTCTCCGAGATGAGGTCTGGCTATGTCACCCAGGCTGATCTCTGACCCCTGCACTCAGGAAGCCTCCTGCTTCAGCTTCCTAGGGTGCAGAGCTGACGGCCATGAGCAAGGGTACCCAGCCTGAACTCGCATGTTCTGTTGGCAGGGATGACCCAAAGGAATGGCCTGGGATGGAGGATATCACCACCCGTGTAGCCAGGACCACAGGAGACACCACGCAAGACTCCAGTGTTTGTGTTCTAGGGAGCGATGAGGTCTCATTATGTGGACCAGACTGGTCTCAAAATCCCGGGTTCCAGCATTCCCCCACCTTGGTCTCCCAAAACCACAGCCCGATTGTCTGCCAATCCACCATCTGTCGGGAACTCTAGGAACAAGGAGGTTGTCTCCTTCCCAAATGATCTCTGTCTTTTCACAGTGATCCAAACTCCATACACAAATGGATGGGTTTTTTTCCTTTTTTTCTTTGAGTCAGAGTCTTACTCGTTCACAAAGGCTAGAGAGTGGAGGCTTGCTCTCGGCCACTGCAGCCTCACCCTGCCGGTCTCTGGTGTGCCTTTATCTGGCATTCCAAGGAACCGAAATGATAAGTTCATGCCACCATGCCAGGCTCATTTGAAATTGAGGGTAGAGATGGGGTCTCACTGAGATTCCTGGGCTTGTCTCCACCCACCAGCTTGGCCTGGTCGCTGGCCTTGGCCTCCCAAAGCACTGGGATGATGAATCTGAGCTCCTGAGCCTGGACTCGGTCCTTCAACAGAAACAAACCAGAAAGCCTGGCCCAGTGACCAATGCCTTGAATCCCAGTGCTCTGAGAGGCCAAGGTGGGACTTGAGCCCATGAGCTCAAGGCCAGCCTGGGCCAGGAAGGGAGACCCCATCTCTGCACCCATCCAAACAACACATCTGGGGTCGAGGTTCCCATTGTCCTGGCCACTCCAGAGGCTGGGGCGGGAGGATCATCAGAGACTGTGATTTCGAGGCTGGTTGTGAACAATGGTCATGTCCCCGTGACTCAGCTGGGACACAAAGCCTGACCATGTCTCCCAAAAGATCAGAATCATACAAATTTTCTCATCTGGGCATATTGTGTTTACAGGGTGACTGGCTTTAGAGCCAGGAAAAATGGGATTGGGTGGGAAGCAATGTCCCCGGGTGAGAGATGTGTCCCTGGACTTTCCTGGTGGAAGGTCCTTGGGACAGATTTGGAGGGTAACATTTCTCACCTCGGAGAGGAAAGCCAGCATGAACCTGGCCAGTGAACCTCGGCAACTCCCACACCAAAGTGGGGACAGCCATTGGGAGAGGTTGGGGTTGGAAGTTGCCGAGCTTGGGAGTCCCTCATATGTGGGCAGGGTGGGGTTGGGAAGGACTGAGGGCAGAATGTTTGCAGAAGAATGGATTTATCTATCTATCTATCTATCTATCTATCTATCTATCTATTTATTTATTTTCTTTCCTCACTAGGTTGAACAGGCTGCTCTCAAACCTCCCAAATCTGGCCATCCTCTCGGCCTGAGGCTCCCAAACTGCAGTGATCACATGCTTTCAATTTGGCCGATATGCTGGTCTTCCTCCCTGGTCTTTAACTCTGGGCCAGAGGTGATGCTGCCGAGCCCTCCCCTCACCCAAGCTTTTCTGGAAATGCTTGTGGTTGAGGTGGGGAATTTCTATGTTGTCCAGACTGGCTTCAAGCTCCCAAACTCTAGCCAGCTTTCCACATCGGCCTCCCCAAGTGCCGAGAAGACAGGTGTGACTCACCTGTACATCCCCACCCCCTCAAAAGCTTGAGAGTCACACCCTCGCTTTGGGAGGAGCGAGTGGGTCTACCCTGGGAAATGAGGCAGGCAGAGATGTGGGCACTCCAGTGAAGACTCCCTGCCTCAGGCACTCCCCATGGGCAGGGTTTGGCAGGAGAATCTGGCCCCCCCTCCGTGGTCTCAGGTTGACAGAAGGGAGTGGGCTTCGACCTCAGGCCCTGAGTGGGATGTGGATGCTGGGTGCAGGGACTCACACCAGTCATCCCAGTGAACTGGGAGGCCATGGCGAGAGGATGGCCTGAGCCCTCAAGTTTGAGACCAGCCCAAGCAACTTGGCGAGACCTTGTCTCTACAAGAAGTCCAAAAAATTAGCCGAATGTGGTGGTGCAAGCCTGGCATTCTGGCCACTCAGTAGGCCGCATCGGGAGGTGTTCCAGAGCCCAGCTGGTGGAGGACACAGTGGCCGAGAGTGGGCCCCAGCGCTTCGGCCTGGGCGACAGATTGGTACTCCTACTCAGAATAATAATACCAACCACCATCATAACCACAGGCTGGTCTAAGGGTCTCAGCCTGGCATCCCGGCCCTTCAGAGTTCCAGGCGGGTGAATGACCTGAGCCTGTGGCTTTGACACCAGCCCAGGACATGGGGAAAGACCTAGTTTTGTTCATGAAAAATAAAACCAAAGATTAGCCAGGCATGGTAGCACAGGCCTTTGGTTGCAGCCACTTGGGGGGCCGAGGCAGGAGGATCGCCTGAGCCTAACAGGTGGAGTCCACAGTGGCCATGAGTGTGCCCCTGTGCTCTGTCCTGGACAACAGAGTGGGATTTCTACTCCAAATATTAATAATCACCACCACCACCACCACCACCCATGCCACCTAGTGTGAGAAGTCACCCTCAGGGATGGGAGAGGAAAAGGCACTTTTCGGCCTGTCATTTGTTGGAGGTTTCAAAGGCGGCCCCTGGGCATGTTCGTCCTGCCCCTTGGGCTACGTGCCACAGAAGGCCTGCCTCCACCTTCCACAGTCGCCCCCCACACCACAACGTGTGTGAACTCACAGGACAGATGGCCCCGATCTAGGGTAGCCATCGGGCACAGAGCGATCAAGGCAGTACAGCAGCACAGCTGCCAACCCAGGTTCTGGTCTCCCTGTCTTCCACCTTCGGGCAGGGGGGAGACCTTTCCTCTCCTGATCACTCCATCATCCCCAACCTAGGCAGTCCTTTCCCTGGGGAATTGTGGACGCTTGTCGTGATGCACATGGGATGCATCTTTATTGTTGCCAGAGTCTCCGTCGGCAGGGATGGGGCACAGCAGAATGATCGTGACTCCCAGGGCTTCAACCTATGGAGCTTAGGTGGTCCTCTCACATAGGTCCCTGAGTACCCAGGACTCTGGGGCCACCACGCCTGACTCAATTATGGGGACCTCTCAACAAGACGAGGTCGGCCCACTTTGCCTGGGCTGGACTCTGACTCCTGTGCTCAGGCAGCCTCCCGCCTTGGCCTCCCAGGGTGTGATATTGATGGCCATTACCCATGCTTCCTGGCCTGGACTCACATGTTCTGTCAGCAGGGTTGATGCAAAGGAACACCCAGGGATGGAAGCCCCCACATACCATGTAGCTGGGATTGCATGCGCCACCATACACAACTCCAATGTTTGTGTTTGGGAAGCAATGAGGTCTCGCTACGTGGCCAAGGTTGGTCTAAAATTCCCGGGCTCCTGTGGTCCCCCACTTCAACCTCCCATAGCCACAGCCTGATTGTCTGCTGATCCATCCTATGTCAGGAACTCTAGACCCAAGCCTGGGGCCTCTTTCCCAAATGAGCTCTGTCTTTTCACGATGATCCCAACTCCATACACAAATGGATGCACTTCTGTTTTACCTTTTTTCCTTTTTTTCTTTGAGTCAGGGTCTCACTCCATTGCCCAGGCTGGAGGGTGGTGGCTTGCTTCTGGCCACCGCTGGATCGGCCCAACAAGATCTGGTGAGCCTTTTCCCCGACATCCAAGTAGCCAGAACAACAGGTACATGCCACCACGAACAGCTCATTTGGGATGGATGGTAGAGATGAGGTCTCACCATGGTGCCCAGACAGGTGTCAGCCCATGGGCTTGGGCCACTCGCAGGCCTCAGCCTCCCAAATCTCTGGGATGATGAAGCTCAATTACTGAGTCCAGTCTCTATCTTTCATCAAAAACAAACCATAAGGCATGGCATGGCGGCCCACGCCTACAATCCCAGTACTCTGGGAGGCTGAGGTGTGAGGATGGCAGAAGCCCAGGAACCCAAGGCCAGTGCAGGCCACACAGGGTGTCCCCGTCTCTGCACCCATCCAAACCGGGGGTCTAGGGTGGAGATGCCCATTGTCCTGGTCACTCCGGATGCTGAGGAGAGAGGATCATATGCGATTTTGAGGCTGAGTTGAATAACGGTCATGTCCCTAGGTCCCAGGCTGAGCCACAGAACCAGACTCTGTCTCCAAAAACATTCTCAACTGTGTGTTGTGTATTCACAGGGCAACTGGCTTTACAGTCAGGAAAAATTGTATTGGGGGAGAAGAAATGTTCCCGGGTGACATATGTGTCCCTGGACTTTCTTGGCATAGGTCCTTGCTGCCGAGTTGGGGGGTCAGCCTGCCTGGGGCACGTTTCTCATCCCAGAGAGGAGAGTCGACAGGAACCCGGCCAGGGAGCTTCGAGATCTCCTGCACCAAACAGATGGCAGCCATTGGGGGTTGGATTGGGGCTGGTAGGTGCCGAGCTTGGCAGACACTCACATGTGGGGGGGTGGTGGTGGAAGGACTGAGAAAAGTTTTGCAGGAAAATGAATTTCTTTCTTTAGCTTTCTTTCTTTCTTTCTTTCTTTCTTTCTTTCTTTCTTTCTTTCTTTCTTTCTTTCTTTCTTTCTTTCTTTCTTTCTTTCTTTCCTTCTTTTCTTTCCTCACTAGGTTACCCAGGATGCTCTCAAACATCCTAACTCGGGCCACCCTCTCGACCTGGACCTCAAAGCTGCTGCAATCACAGGCTTTCCATTTGGGTGACATCTGGGTCTTCCTGCTTGATCTTGAACTCTGGGCTGGAGGTAATCCCCCACCGAGGCCTGCCCTCACCCAAGGTTTTCTGCCTTTTGTTTGGGGTCTATGAGAGGCTTGCTATGGTGTACAGCCTGGACTCGAGCTCCCAGGCTCCGGCCATCTTCCCGTCTCAACCTCCCTGAGTGCTAAGGAGACAGGCATGAGTTGCTTGGCCATCTCCACCCCCCGAATGTTTGAGAGTCACGCCCTCTGTTTCTCCAAGGTAGCCCCTTGGAGGATCGTGTGGGTCCACCCTGGGGAACAAGGGAGGCAGAGGGCTACCCCACCTGTAGAGACATGCCCCTGAGAGGCTCTCCTCCTGGATGGGCTCGGTGGACGTATCTGGCTGCCCTCTTTGGTGTATGGGGTCATCTGAAGGGAGCAGGACTCACAGTGGGGCTCCGAGAGGGGTGTGAAGGCTGGACGTGGGGACTCATGCTTGTCACCTGGTGCTTTGAGAGGCCGAGGCAAGAGAATGGCCTGAGCCCCCACCTTCGAGACCAGCCCAGGCACCTTGGTGATACCTCATCTGTACAAGAAATAAACTAAATGAGCCAAGCATGGTGGCACATGCCTGTCTTTCCAGCCACTCAGGAGGCCATGGTGGGAAGATAGCCTGAGCCCAGCCAGTGGAGGCTGCGGTGGCTGAGAGTAGGCCCCTCTGCTCTGGCCTAGGTGACAGAGCAGGACTCCAACTAAGAATAATAATACCAACCACCACCACCACAACCACAGGCCAGGCTCATGGGCACAGCCTGGAATCCTGGCCCTTTGAGGGTGAGACAAGTGGACAGCCTGAGCCTGTGGGTTCAACACCAGCCCTGGGGTCGACCTCATCTCAGTCATCAAAAATATATCCAAGTATTAGCTGGACGTGGTGTTTCAGGTCTGTCATTCCAGCCACTTCGAGGGCCGAGGCAAGAGGATTACTCTAGCCGAGCAGGTGGAGTCTGTGGTGGCCGTGAGCTAACCCCTGCATTCCAGACTAGGTGAAAGAGCCAGATTCTAACTCCAAATAATAATTTTACCACCACCACCACCCCTGCCACCCAGTTTGAGGAGTCATCCTCAGGGATGGGAGAGGAAAAGGTACATTCTCACCTGTCGATCACAGGAGGTTTCAAAGTTGGTCACTGGGCACCTCTGCCCTGTGCCTTCGACCACACACATGCCACACGTCAAAGATGCATGTGAGCTCACGGAACAGACAGCCCCAAGATAGAGACAGCATCAGGCACTGAGCATACAAGGTGGTCCAGTATCACTTCAGCCAGCCCAGGTTCCGGTCACCTGGTTTGCCACTTTCAGGTGGGGATGGCCCCTTCCTCTCCTGATCACTCCATCATCCCCCACCCATGTGAACCTTTCCCTGGGGAGTCATAGACCCCCTTCGTGACACACGTGGGAGGCATTGCTTTTATCGTCAGAGTCTCTGTCAGCTGGGTTGGGGCATGCTGATACAATTGTTTTCCCAGGGCATCGACCTGTGGGGCTCAGGCGGTTCTCCCACATTGGTCCCCAAGCAGACGGGACTCAGGCAGTCCTCCTGCCTTGGCCACCAAGCATGACACGATTTTGGGGACCTCTTGCCAAAATGAGGTCTGCCCAGTACTCCCTGGCTGGTCTCCGAGACCTGGGCTCAGGCAGCCTCCCACTACGGTCTCCCAGGGAGCTGGGCTGATGACCATGGGCCAGGGAGCCTGGCCTAGACTCGCACATTCTGTTGGCGGAATGATGCAAGGAATGCCCCGGGATGGAGGTGTCACATCCCATGTAGCTGGGACTGTGGGGGCCACCATGGATGACTCCAGTTTTTGTATTTTGGGGAGCCATGAGGTCTCACTATGGGACCAGGGCTCATCTCGAACTCCTGGGCTCCTGCAGTCCCCACCTTGGCCTCCCAAAGCCACAGTCCAATTGTCTGTCAATGCACTGTCTTTCGGGAACTCTAGGCCCAAGGCTGGAGCCTCTTTCCCAAATGATCTTTGTCTGTTCACAGTGATTCCCAACTCCAAAAACAAATGGATGCTCTTTTTTTTTTCTTTCTCCTTTTTTTTGAGTCAGAATCTCACTGAATCACCCAGGATTGAGGGCGGTGGCTCGCTTCCAGCCACCACAGCATCAGCCCGCCAGGCTCCAGCGAACTTTCCCCAGTCTTCAGAGGAGTTGGGTCAACAGGCGCATGCCACCACACCCACTCATTAGGGATGGATGGTAGAGACGAGGTCTTGCCGAGGTGCTGGGGTGGGTCTCGACCCACAGTTTCAGGCCGGTCGCTGGTTTGGCCTCCCAAAATGCTGGGATGATGAGGCTGAGCCCCTGAGCATGGCCTCGATCATTCATCAAAAATGAACCAGAATGCCTGGCATGGAGGACCATGCCTGGAATCCCAGCACTCTGAGAGGCTGAGGTGGGAGGATGGCTGTAGCCCCAGAGCCCAAGGCCTGCCCAGGCCACACAGGGAGACCCCGTCTCTGCACCCATGCAAATAGGGGGTCTAGGATCGAGATGCCTGTCGTCCCTTCTACTCTGGAGGCTGAGGTTGGATGATGGCTGGAGCCCACAATTTCAAAGCTGGTGGTGAAAGGTGGTCAAGTCCACAGGCCTCAGCTTGGGCCACAGAGCTTGACCCTGTCTCCAAAAACATCAGAATCATACACAGATTCTCAACTTCATGTGGTGTGTTCACAGGAAAACTAGCTTTAGAGCCACGAAAAATGGGATGGGGGGACGTAATGTCCCCGGGTGAGAGATGTGTCCCTGGGCTTTCTTGGTGGATGGTCCTTGTTGCCGAGTGAGAGGGACAGCCTCCCTGGGGCACATTTCTCACCTTGGAGAGGAGAGCCCGCAGGAACCCAGTCAGGGTGACTTGGGAATTCTTGCACCAAAGCAGGGGTAGGCATTGGGGGGGCTGGGTCTGGAAGCTGTCAAGCTTGGGGAAACCTCACATGTCATGGGGGCAGGGAGGGAAAGACTGAGGGTAAAATGTTTGCCAGAAAATGGATTTCTTTCTTTTTTTTCTTTTCGTTATTTCCTTCCTTCTCTCTCTCTCTCTCTCTCTCTCTCTCTCTCTCTCTCTCTCTCTCTCTCTTTCTTTCTTTCTTTCTTTCTTTCCTTTCTTCCAACATTTCTTCCTTCCTTCCTTCGTTTCTTTCTTTCTTTCTTTCTTTCTTTCTTTTATTTCCTCTCTAGGTTGCCATGGCTGCTCTCAAACTACCCAACTCAGGCCATCCTCTTGGCCTGGGCCTCCCAAATTGCTGTGATCACAGGCTTTCCATTTGGTCGACCTCCTGGTCTTCCTGTCTGTTCTTGAACTCTGGGCCAGAGACAATCCTCCTGCCAAGGCCTACCTTCACCCAAGGTTTTCTGGGTTTTACTTGGGGTCAAGATTGGGGCTTGCGATGGTGTCCAGCCTGGTCTCGAGCACCTGAGCTCTGGCTATTTTCCTATCTTGTCCTCCCCCAGTGCCAAGGAGACAGGCGTGAGTCACCCAGTTGTCCACATCCCACTGAAGGTTTGAGAGTCACACCCTGCCTTTCCTTGAAGTGGGCCCTAGGAGGGCCGGTCCACCCTGGGGGATGAGGCGGGTGGAGGGGTGAGTGCCCTCGCAGAGACACACCAGTGGCCTCACCCTGGAGAGGGCTTGGTGGATGACTCCGGTCACCCTCTCCATGTTCCTGGTTCATCAGAAGGGATCGGTCATGAGGTGGGGCCCTGAGAGGGGTGTGGAGGCTGGGTGCAGGGGCTCAATTGTGTCTTCCCAGTGCTCTGTGAGGCCTAGGTGAGCAATGGCCTGAGTTCCTGGGTTTGAAACCAGCCCGGGCTCCTCGGTGAGAACTCGTCTCTACAAGATGCCAAAAAAATGTACTGTGTGTGGTGGCTTACGCCTATCATTCCGGCCACTCGGGAGACCACGGTGGGGGGATTGCCTGAGTCAAGCTGGCAGTGGTCACAATGGCCGACAGTGGGCCCCTGCACTCTGGCCTGGGCAACAGAGCAGGATGTCGACTCAGAATAATAATACCAATCACCACCACCACTACAACCACAGGCCAGGCTCAAGGGCTCAGACTGGCAACCCAGCTCTTGGGAGGCTGAGGCGAGAGATGGACTGAGCCCCTGTTGCAACACCTGCCTGGGACATGGGGTGAGACCTTGTCTCAGTCATCAAAAATAAATCCAAAGATTAGCCAGGTGTAGAGGCATAGGCCTGTGACTCTAGCCACTTGGCAGGTTGAGGCGGGAGGATTGCCTGAGCTCAACAGGAGGACTTTATGGTGGCCATGCATGTGCCCCTGCACTCCAGCCTGGGTGACAGAACATGATTCTGACTCCAAATAATAATAGTCACCACTCCCAGCAGCACCACCACCCCTGACACACAGGGTGAGGAATCAACCTCAGGGATGGGAGCAATAAAGGCGTTTTCCATCCTGTCGTTCATGGAAGGTTTCAAAGGTGGTCACCAGTCATGTCTGTCATGCGCCTGCAGCCACTCATCCCAGAAGGACTGCCTCCACCCTCCACATCATGCCCCACAGCAAAGATGAGTGCTAGCTCATGGAACAGATGGCCCCAAGTCGGGGTGACCATCGAGCACAGAATGAACAAGGTGGTACGGCAACATCGCAGTCAGCCCAGGTTCCAGTCCCCCAGTCTGCCACCTTCGGGAGGGGAGGGCAACTTCCTCTCCAGATCACTCCATCGTCCCCCTCCACGCAGACATTGCCTTAGGGAACCATAGATGCCTGCTCTGATGAACGTAGGGGGTGTCTTTTTTGTTGCCGGATTCTCTGTTGGCTGGGCTGGGGCATGGCGGCAAAATCGTGGCTCCCAGGTCCTCAACCTGCTGGGCTCAGGTGGTCTTCCCATCTCGACCCCGAGTAACGGGGACTTCTGGGGCTACCATACTAGACTCGATTTTGGGGACCTCTCGGCGAGAGGAGTTCTGGTCACGTTGCCTGTGCTGGTTCTGACCCCAGGTCTCAGGCAGTTCCAGGGAGAGACGAGTTCTCACTACATAGCCCAAGTTGCTCTCGAACTCCCGGGCTCCAGCGGTCCCTGACCTCGGTCTCCCAAATCACAGCCTGATTGTCTGCCGAGAGCAGGCCCCTGCACTTCTGCCTGTGTGACAACTGGACTCCAACTAAGAATAATAATACCAACCACCACCACCACCATAAACACAGGCCGAGCTCTGGGCCTCAGCCTAGCATCATGGCCCTTCGGAGGCAAAGGCGATTGGGTGGACTGAGCCTATGAATTCGACACCAGCCCAGGACACAAGCCGAGATCTCATCTTGGCCATAAAAAGTAACCCAAAGATTCACCAGATATGGGGGCACAGGCCTGTGTTTAGTCACTCGGGGGACCGAGGTGGGAGGATATCTTGAGCCCAGCAGGTGGAGTCCATGGTGGCCTTGAGCATGCCCCTGTGCTCTGGCTTGTGTGACAGAGCGGGATTACCACCCCAAATAATAATAATCACCACCACCACTACCACCACCACCCCTGTGACCCAGTACGAGGAATCACCCTCAGGGAGGGGAAAGGAAAAGCCATTTTCTAGCCTGTCATTTGCTGGAGGTTTCAAAGGTGGCCATGGGGCACGTCCATCCCCTGCCTTCAACCATGTGCCCCAGGAGGCCTGCCTCCACTCTCCACACTCATGCCCCACAGTAAGAAAATGTGTGAGCTCACAGAACAGACAGTCCAGAGGTAGTCTGTCAGGCACAGAGCAATCAAGGCGATCCAGCAATGACTTGGCCAGCCCAAGTTGCAGTCACCCTGTGTGCCACCTTCTGGCAGGGGGAAGGACCCCCTCTGGGGGGGCCCCTCACTCTGCTGATCATTCTACCATCCTCCGCCCAAGTGGACAAAGGTCCCACTTTCCCTGGGGAGCTGTGGATGCCCGTCATGACGAACTTTGTCACTGGAGTCTCTGTTGGCTGGGCTGGGGCACTATAGCATGATCATGGTTCCCAGGTCCTCGAGTTGCAGACCCAGGCAGTCTTAACACCTCGGCCCCTGAGCAGCTGGGACTCTGGGGGCCACCACGCCTGACTCAATTATGGGAACCTCTCACTGAGACAAGGTCTGGCAATGTCGCCTGAGCTGGTCTCGAACCCCAGGGATTAGGTAGCCTCCTGCCTTGGCCACCCAGGGCATAGGGCTGATGGCTGTGAGCTACAGTGCCTGACCTGGACTCGTGCATTCTGTCTGCAAAGACGATACAAAGGAATAGCCCGGGAGAGAGGACACCGCATCCCGTGTAGCCGGGACTGTGTGAGCCACCACCAATGACTCCAGTGTTTTACGGTCAAGGAAGCGACGAGGTCTTGCTTCGTGGTCCAGGCTGGTCTCAAAATCCTGGGCTCCAGCAGTTCCCTGCCTTGGCCTCCCAAGGCCCAGCCCAATTGTCTGCCGATCTACCATCTTTCGGTAACTCTAGACCCAAGGCTGTGTCCTCCTTCCCAAATGATCTCTGTTCACGATGATCCCAATTCCATTAACAAATGAATGTTCTTTTTTTTCCTTTTTTTCTTTTAGTAGATGTCTCACTTCTTCGACCAGGATGGAGGGTGGTGGCTTGCTCCTGACCACAACAGCCTCAGACAGCTGGGCCCAGACTAGGCTTTACCCAGCCTTCTGAGGAGCCAGAATTACAGGCACGGCCCACCACCACCAGCTCATTTGGGAAAGAGGGTATAGGCGAGGTATCACCGAGGTGCTCGAGGGGTTCTTGGCCTGCAGGCTTGGGCCAGACACTAGCATCGGCCTCCCAAAGTGTTGTGTTGATGATCAGAGAGACCCAGAGCCTGCCCTCAATCCATTGTTGAAAAAGAATCTGAAGGCCTTGCACGGCAACCCACGCATGGTATCCCAGTGATCTGGGAGGCCAAGGTGGGAGGATGACTGGAGCTCAGGATCCCAAGGCCACCCTGGGCCACTCAGGGAGACCTCGTTTCTGCACCCACCCAAACAGGGATCTGGGGTCAAGGTGCCTGTAGTCCCAGTCACTCAGGAGGTTGAGGCAGGAAGATCACCAGATCCTGTGATTTCGAGGCTGGTGGTTAACGATGGTCATCTCTCAGGCCTCATCCTGGGCCACATAGCCAGAACCTATCTCCAAAAATAGCAGAATTGTACACGGATTCTCAACTGCGTGTTATGTGTTCATAGGGCAACTGACTTTGGAGCCAGGAATAATAGGATTGGGGGAAGTAATGTCCCCCAGTGAGGGATGTGTCCCTGGCATTTGTTGGTGAAAGGTCCTCATTGCTGAGTTGGAGGTTAGGCCTGCCTGTGGCACATTACTAACCTTGGAGAGGAGAGCTGGCAGGAACCCGGCCATGGAGACTTGAGTATGCCCACACTAAAGCAGGGGCAGACATTGGTCATGTTTGGTTCAGAAAGTGCCAAACTTGGTGAACCCTCACATGTGGAGGGGGTGGGGAGAAGGACTGAGGGCAGAACTTTTGCAGGAGAATGGATTTTTTTCTTCCTTTCTTCTTTCTTTCTTTCTTTTCTTTCCCCACTATATTTTCCAAGTGGCTATCAAACCGTCTATCTCTGTCCATGCTGTTGGTCTGGGCCTCCCAAACTGCTGTGATCACAGGCTTTCCATCTGGTTGACATTCTGGTCTTCCTGCCTGCCCTTGAACTTTGGGCCGAAGGCAATACTCCCACCAAGGCCTGCCCTCAACCAAGATTTTCTGGTTTTCGTTTGGGTTAGAGGTGGGAGTTTGCTATGGTGTCCAGTCTGGTCTCGAACTCCTGAGCTCCGGAAATCTTCCTCTCTTGGCCTCCTCGAGTGCCAAGCAGACAGGTGTGAGTTGCCCAGCCATCCCCGGCCCCCCGAAAATTTGGAGGCATGCCCTCCCTTTCTGTGAGGTGGACCCTGGGAGGAAAAAGTGGGTCCACCCTGGAGAACGAGTCTTGTGGAGAGGTGAGCACCCCAGTAGAGACACACACATGCACCATGTGCTCTCCCCGGGAATAACTCAGTGGGCGACTCTAGCTGCCCTCTCCTTGCGCCCAGGTCATCGGAAGGGAGTGGGCCTTATGGTGGGTCCCCAGGAGGCATGTCAAGGCCGGGCGTGGGGCCTTACAACTGTCATCCTGGCACTCTGTGAGGCCGAGGGGAAAGGATGGCATGGGGCCCCAGGTTCGGGACTAGCACGTTTAACTTGGGGATACCTCCTGTCTACAGGAAACCAAAAAAATATGCTGAGCATGGTGGCACAAGCCTGTCTTTCCAGCCACTTGGGATGCTACATAAGGAGGATCACTGGAGCCATCAGTGGAGCCCACGGTGGCCGATTGCAGAAACCTGCGCTCTGACATGGGTGACACAGCGGGACTCCAACTCAGAATAATAATATAAACCATCATCACCACCACAAACTCAGACCAGGCTCAGGGGTTCAGCCTGGCATCCTGGCCCCTCGGTGGCCCAGGGAACTGGACAGCCTGAGACTGCGGGTTCAACACCTGCCTGGGACATGGGGTGAGATCTCGTCTCAGCCATCAAAAATAAATCCAAAGAATAGCTGGAAGTGGTAGCACAAGCCTATGGTTCCAGCCACTTGGGGGCCTAGGCTGGAGAATCTCCTGAGCCTGGCATTTGGAGTCCATGGTGGCTGTGAGTGTGCCCCTGCCCTATGCCTGGGAGACAAAGCGAGATGATGACTCCAACTAATAATAATAACTACCACCACCCCTGTGACTCAGTGTGAGGAGTCAACCACATGGATGGGAGAGGAAAAGGCTCTTTCCAGCCTGTCATTTGTGGGATGTTTCAAAGGTGGCCACCTGGAACATCTGTCCAGCTTCTTCGACCACATGACACAGAAGGCTTACCTCCACACTCCACAGTCATACCCCACAGCAAATACGTGTGTGAGCTTAAGGAAATAATGGCCCAGAGCTAGGGCAGCCATCGTGTATAGAGTGATCAAGGGGGTTTGGCAACGCTACTGCCAGCCCAGGTTCTGGTCTCCCTGTCTGCCACCTTCTGGCGTAGGTGGCTGCTTCTTATCCCGATAACTCCATCGTCCTCCATCCATGTGGGCCTTTTGGTGGGGAGCTGTGGAGGCCCATTGTGAAGCACATGGGAGGCATCTTTTTTGTCACCAGAGCCTCCATTGGTGTGGCTTGGGTGCGGCAGCATGATTGTGGCTCCTCGGGCCTCAAACTGTGGGGTTCAGGCAGTACTCCCGCCTTGTCCCTAGAGAAGCTAGGGCTGTGGGGTCCACCATGCCTGACTTGATTTTGTGGAACTCTCACCAAGACGAGATCTGGGTTGGTTGCCTGGGCTGGTCTACGACCCCTGGGCTCAGGGAGCCTCCCACCTCAGCCTCCCAGAATGGGAGCTGATGGCCATTAGCCATGGTATCTGACCTGGACTCACACGTTCTGTCAGTGAGGGTGACACAAAGGAACACCCCAGGACAAAGGTCACCACATCCCATGTAACTGGTACTGCAGGCACCACCACATGTGACACCAGTGTTTGCATTCCAGGGAGCAATGAGGTCTCACTATGTGGCCCAGGCTGGTCTCAACCTCCTGGGCTCCAGCAGTCCCCCGCCTGGGCTCCAGCAGCCTCCCAAAGCCACAGCCTGAATGTCTGCCGATCCACTGTCTTTCGGGAACTCTATGCCCAAGGCTGGGACTTCCTTCCCAAATGTTCTCTTTCTGTTCATGATGATCCCAGTTCCATACACAAATGGATGCTCCTCTTTTTTTCCCCTTTTTTCCTTTTTTTCTTTGAGTTGGAGTCTCTCTCTGTCACCCAGACTGGAGGGCAATGACTCACTCCCGGCCACTGCAACCTCAGCCTGCTGGACTCTGGTGAGCCATTCCCTGGCCTTCTGAGGAGCTGGAGCGACAGGTGCGTGCCATCACAACTGGTTCATTTGGGATGGAGAGTACAGACATGGTCTCACCGATGTGCCCATGTGGGTCTCTACCTGCAGATTCAGGTTGGCCGCTGGCCTCAGCCTCCCAAAGCGCTGGGATGATGAGGCTGAGCCCAAGCCCAGCCTTGATCCTTCACAGAAAATGAATTAGAAGGCCTGGCACAGCCGCCCAATCCTGAAATTCCAGTGCTCTGTGAGGCCAAGGAGGGAAGATGGCTGGAGCCTGTGGTTTTGAAGCTACTGGTGAATGATGGTCATGTGTCCAGGTTCCAGTCTGGCCACAGAGTCAGAACCTGTCTCCAAAAACATCAGAATCATACACGGATTCACAACTATGCATGGTGTGTTCACATGGTGACTGACTTTAGAGCCAGGAAAAATAGGATTGATGGGGAAGAAATGTCTCTGGGTAAGGGATGTGTCCCTGGTCTTTCTTTGAAGAAGGGCTTCTTGCCTGGGGCACACTTCTCCCCTCGAAGAGGAGAGATAGCCAGAATCTGGCCAGGTATATAGGAACTCCCACACCAAAGCAGGGACACCCATTGGGGGTTTGGGCCTGGAAGGTGCTGAGCTTGGGGGACTCTCACATGTTGGGGGTGCAGGGAAGGAAATACTGAGGGCAGAAGTTTTGCAGAATAATGAATTTCTTTCTTTCTTTCTTTCTTTCTTTCTTTCTTTCTTTTTTCTTTCTTTCTTTTTTCCTTCCTTTCCTCATTAGTTTGCCCAGGCTGCTCTCAAACTGCACAATTCAGGCCATCCTCTCAGCCTGGGCCTCCTAAACTGCTGCTATCACAGTCTTTCCATTTCATCAACACCCTCGTCTTCAGGCGGCCTGGTCTTGAACTCTGACCCAGAGTCGATCCTCCTGCTGAGGCCTGCCCTCACCCAAGGTTTTCTGGGTTTTCCTTGGGGTTTTGGTGGGGGCTTGCTATGGTGTCCAGCCTGGTCTTGAGCTCCCGGGCTCCAGCCATCTTCCCGTCTTGGCTTCACCGAGTGCCTGAGAGACAGGTGTGAGTCACCCTATCATTTACGCTCCCCTGAAAGTTTGAGAGTCATGCCCTCACTTTCCCCAAACTGGCCCCTGGGAGGAGCGAGTGGTTCCATCCTGGCTAACGAGGTCAGTGGAGGGATGGGTGCACTGGAGGAGACATGCCACTGCACCAGGCACTCCCGCGGGGCAGGGATCAGCAGGAGACCCCGGCCGCCCTCTCTGGGTTACCAGGTCTTCACAAGGGAAAGATCCTCACAGCAGGACCCCAAGAGTGGTGTAGAGGCTGGACACTGGGGCTCATGCCAGTCATCACAGTGCTCTGGGTGGCTGAGGCAAGAGAATGGCCTGAGTCCCTGGGTTCAAGATAAGCCCGGGCCCAATGGCGAATCCTGGTCACTACAAGAAGCCAAAAAAATGAGTCAAGTGTGGTGGGGCATGCCTGTCATTCCGCACACTCAGAAGGCAGCTTTGGGAGGTTCGACAGATCCCAGTTGGTGCAGGCCATGGTGGCCAAGAGCAGGCCCCTTGGTTTCAGCCTGGGAATCAGAACAGGACTCCGACTAGAATAATACCAACCACCACCATCCCTGCCACCCATAGTGAGGTTTCATCCTCAGGGATGGGAGAGTGAGAGACACTTTCCTGCCTGTCATTAATGGTAGGCTTCAACAGTAGTCACTGGGCATGTCTGGCCTGCATTCCAGTCACATGCCACTGAAGGCCTGCCTCCATCTTCCACACTCATGCCCCATGGCAAGGACTCATTTAAATTCAAGGAACAGACAGCCCCAAGCTAGGGTGGCTATCGGGCACAGAGGGACTAAGACAGTCCAGCAAAGCCACGCCCAGCCCAGATTCCAGTTGCCCTGTCTGCCAGCTTTGGGCAGGGAGTCCCCCTTCTTCTCCCGATCCCTACATCATCTCCTGCCCACGTGGACCTTTCCCTGGGGAGCCCAGGATGCCGGTCATGACATACGTGTGAAGCCTCCTTTTTGTTACTGGAGTCTCTGTCGGCTGGGCTGGGGCACGGCGGCACAATCATGGCTACCGGGGCCTCGACCTGTGGGGCTCAGGAAATTCTATCGCCTCAGCCCCTGAGGATCCGGCACTCCAGGGGCCACCATGCTTGATTCAATGTTGGAAATTTCTCGCTGAGACAAGGTCTGGCCATGTCGCCCAGGCTGGTGTCTGACCCCTTCTCAGGCAGCCTCCTGCCTTTGCTTCCCAGGACACAAGGCTGATGGCCGTAAGCCACGGAGCCCAGACTTGACTCGCAAGTTCTGTCAGCAAGGTTGATGAAAAGGAACACCCCGGGATGGAGGCCACCACATCCCGTTTAGCTGGGACCATGGGCACCATCACGGGAGACTCTAGTGTTTGAATTCCCAGGAATGACAAGGTATTGATGTGTGGACCAGGCTGGTCTTGAGCTCCCGGGCTCCAAAGGCCCCCAAATTGGCCTCCCAAAGTCACAGCCCAATTGTCTGCTGATCCACCATCTTTCGGGAACTCTAGGCAGAAGGCTTGGGCTTCCTTCCCAAATGATCTCTGTTCATGATGATCCCAATTCCATACACAAATGGATACTCTTTTTTTTCCCTTTTTTCCCTTTGTTTCTTCGAGTCAGAGTCTCACTCCATTGCTGAGGCTGGAGGGCAGTGACTTGCTCCAGGATACTGTAGCTTCAGCTTGCCAGTCTATGGCAAGACTTCCCAGGTCTTCTGAGGAGGCATAATGACAGGTGCATTCCACCATGCCTGGCTCATTTGGGATGGAGGGTAGAAATGAGTTTCCAGGGTGGGTCTTGGCCCATGGGCTAGGGCCAGCAGCTAGCCTCAACTTCCTGAAGGGCTGGGATGATGAGGCTGTGCCCTCTAGCCTGGTCTAGATCCTTTGTCAAAAATAAGCCAGAAGGCTTGGCACGGCGGCCCACTCCTGGAATCCCAGTGCTCTGGGAGATCAAGGCAGGAGGATGGCTGAAGTCCAGGAGCTCAAGGCCAGCCAAGTCCATGCAGGGAGACCCAGTCTCCACACCCATCCAAACAGGGTGTCTGGTGTCATAGTGCCTCTCTTCCCTGACACTCTGGGGTCTGAGGCAGGAGGAACGCCAGAGCCCACAATTTGAAAACTGGTAGCGAACAATGGTCATGTCCATGGGGCCCAGCCTGGGCCACCGAGCCAGACCCTGTCTTGAAAACATCAGAATCGTACATAGATTCTCAACTACACGTGGTGTGTTCACTGGGTGACTGGCTTTACAGCCAGGAAAAATGGGATTGGAGGGAAGAAATGTCCCTGGGTTAGGGATGTGTCCCTGGCCTTTCTTGGTAGATGGTCCTCATTGCCAAATCAGAGTGATGGCCAGCCTGGGGCACATTTCTCCCCTCAGAAAGAAGAGCCAGCACAAACCCGTACAGGGAGACTCTGGAAATTCTGAACAAAAGCGGGAAGCCATTGAGGGGATTGGGGCTGGAAGGTGTTGAGCTTGAGGGACCTTCACATTTGGGGAAGTGGGAGGATGCACTGGGGGCGGAAGGTTTGAAGAAAAATGGATTTCTTTCTTTCTTTCTTACTTTCTTTCATTCTTTCTCTCTCTTTCTTTCCTTCTTTCTTTCTCTCTCTTTCTTTCTTTCTTTCTTTCTCTCTCTCTATTTATTTCTTTTTCTTTCCTTCTTTCTTTCTTCCTTCCTTCTTTCCTTCCTTCCTTCCTTCCTTCCTTCCTTCCTTCCTTCCTTTCTTTCTTTCTTTCTTTCTTTCTTTCTTTCTTTCTTTCTTTCTTTCTTTCTTTCTTTCTTTCTTCCTTTCTTTCTTTTCTTTCCTCACTAGGTTGCCCAGGCTGCTTTCAAACCGCCCAACTTGGGCCATCCTCTCTGCCTAGGTCTCCCAAGCTGCTTTTATCACAGATTTTCCATTTGGTCGACATCCTCATCTTCTTGCCTTGTCTTGAACTCAAGGCTGGAGGTGGTTTTCATGGCGAGGCCTGCCTTCACCCAAGGTTTCCACCATCCACACTCATACCCCACAGCAAAGACATGTGTGAGCTCAAAGAACAGACGACCCCAAGCCAGGGCACCCATCAGGCACAGAGCTGTCAAGGTGGTCCTGCATTGCCTCCACCAGCCCAGATTCCGGTCACCCTGTCTGCCACATCTGCATGGGGGGAGAGCCCCTTCCACTCGCGATTTTTCCACGCCCCCTGCCAACAGACCTTTCCCTGGATGTGCCCGTCCTGACCGACATGGAGGGGTCTCTTTTTTAACCAGAATCTCTGTCGGCATGCTGGGGTGTGGCGACAGTATAGGGGCTCCTGGGTCCTCGACTTGTGTGGCTCAGGCGGTACTTCACCTTGGTCCCCAAGCACCTGCGACTCCGGGGACCACCATGCCTGACTCAATTTTGGGAACCTCTCACCGAGATGATATCTAGCCACATTGCCCAGGCTGGATCCAACCCCTGGTCTCAGGCAGCCTTCCGCCTCAGCCTCTAAGGATGTGGGGTTGACATCCGTGAGCCAAGGTGCCTGACCTGGAATTGCAAGTTCTGTCTGGGAGGCTACACAAAGGAACACCCCAGGATGGAGTCTACCACAACCTGTGTAGCTGGAACTACCAGAGATACCATGTGCAACTCCATTGTTTTTGTTCCCGGGTGCAACGGGGACTGGCTACATGGCCCAGGCAGTCTAGAACTCCTGGGCTCCAGAGGTCCCCATTCTCAGTCTCTGAAATTCACATACCAATTGACTGCTGATCCACTGTCTTTTGGGAACTCTGGGCCCAAGGCTGGGGCTTCCTTTCCAAAGGATCTCTGTCTGCTTACGATGATCCCAACTCCATACATAAATGGATGCTCTTCTTTTTTTTCCTTTTTTCTTTTTTTTTTGACTCAGAGTCTCATTCCATTGTCCATGCTGGAGTGCAGGGTCTCACTCCCAGCCACCACAGCCTCAGCACACCAGGCTCCAGAGAGATTTTCCCCGGCCTTCCACAGAACTGGAATGGGCACATGCCTGTTCATTTAGGATGAATGGTGGAGATGAGGTCTCACTGAGGTGCCTGGTCAGGACCTGGCCTGTGGGCTCGGTCTGACCGCTGGTCTCAGCCTCCCAAAGCACTGGGATGATGAGGCTGAGTCCCCAAACGTGACCCCGATCCTTTGTTGAACACAAACCAGAAGGCCTGCTGTGGCAGCCCATGCCTGAAATCCCAGCACTCTGGGAGGTTGAGGCTGGAGGACGGCTGGAGCCCAGAAGCCCAAGGCCCACCCTGACCATGAAGGGAGACCCCATCTTTGCACCCATCCCAAAACGAGGTCTGGGGATGAGTTGCCCATCATCCCAGCCACTCTGGAGCCTGAGACAGGAGGATCACTGGAGCTTGGAATTTTGAGGCTAGCAGTGAACACGGTCATGTCCTCAGGTCCCACCCTGGGTCACAGAGCCAGACCCTGTCTCCAAAAAATCAATCATACACAGATTCTCAACTGCATGTGGTGTGTTCACAGGGTGACTTTAATTGGAGCCTGAAAAAATGGAACTGGGGGGAAGAAAGGTACCCAGATGAGGGATGAGTGATGTGTCCTATCTTGGGGAAGGTCCTCATTGTCCAGTAGGAGAATTGGCCTACCTGGGGCACATTTCTCAGCTCTGAGAGGAGAGCCAGCAGGAACCTGGCCTGAGAGTTTTGGGAACTCCCACACCAATGTGGGGACAGCCATAGGGAGGGGTTGGAGCTGGAAGGTCCTGAACTTGGGGGAGGTTCACATTTTGTGGGGGGGATTGAGGGCAAAACGTTTACAGGAGAATATATTTCTTTCATTCATTCTTTCTTTCATTCATTCTTTCTTTCTTTTCTTCCCTCTCTAGGTTGCCCAATCTGCTCTCAAGCCGCCAACTCAGGCCATCCTCACATCCTGTGTCTCCCAAACTGCTGTGATCGCAGGCTTTCCATTTGGGCTACATTCTGGTCTTCCTGCCTGTTCTTGAACTCTGGGCCAGAGGAAACCCTCCCATCGAGGCCTGCCCTCACCAAAGGTTTTCTAGGTTTCTCTTGGGGTCGAGGTGGGGGCTTGTTATGGTGTCCATCCTGGTCTTGCAGTCCCAGACTTGGAGGATCTTCCCCTCTGAGTATCCCTGAATACCAAGGAGACAGGTGTGAGTCGCCTGGCTTTCTCCATCCCCCCAAATGTTTGAGAGTCATGCCCTCTCTTTCCCTGAAGTGGAGCCTGGGAAGAATGAGCAGGTCCACCCTGGGAACAAGGTGGGTGGAGAAGTGGGCACCCTGGTGGAGACAAGCCACTGCATCCAGTGCTCCCTCCAGGAAGTGCCTCTTCAGGGTCCTAGGTCATTAGAAGGGAGTGGACCTCACAGTGGGGCCCCGAGAGTGGTGTCGAGGCCAGGCTTCAGGCTCATGCCTGTCATTCCGGTGCTCTGGGAGGCTGAGGTGAGAGGATGGCCTGAGCCTCCAGGTTCGATACCAGTCCGGGCACCTTGGCGAGACCACACCTCTACAAGAAGCCAAAAAAATGAGTGGAGTGTGGTAACACATGCCTGTCATTCTGGCCACTGGGGAGGCCATGGCAGGAGAATCGCCAGAGCCCAGACAGTGGGGGCTGCATTAGCCAAGAGCAGGCCCCTGCACTCTGGCCTGGCCAACAGAGCAGGTTTCTGTCTCAGAATAATAATATCAACCATCACCATCACCACAACGACAGGCTGGGCTCAGGGGCTCAGACTGGCATCCCGGCTCTTCAGAAGCCTAGATGAGTGGACAGCCTGAGCATGCAGGTTTGACACCAGCCCAGGACATGGGGCAAGACCTCGTCTCGGACTTCAAAAATAAATCCAAAGATTAGTCGGGCATGGTGGCACAGGCCTGCAGTTACAGGCATTTGGGGGGCCGACGTGGGAGGATCCCCTGAGACCAGCAAGTAAAATTCATGGTGGTCATGAGTGTGCCCCTGCGCTCTGACCTGGGCAACAGAGCGGGATTCTGACTCCAAATAATAATAATCACCACGACCACCACCACCTCTTCCACAGTGCGAGGTATCATCCTCACTGATGGGAGAGAAAAATCACTTTCCAGTCTGTCGTTCCCATAGGTATCAAAGGTGGCCACTGGGCATGCCCATCCGGCGTATATGGCCACTCGCCCCAGAAGGCCTGCCTCCACACCCCACACTCGTGCCCCACAGCAAAGACGTGTGTGAGCTCATGGAAGAGACGGCCCCAAGCTAGGGAGGTCATCAGGCACAGCGCGATCAAGGCAATGTGGCAACACCATGGCCAGTCTGTTTCTGGACACCCTGTCTGCCACTTTCAGGTAGGAGGAGGGCCCCTTCATCGCCCGATCACTCAATCATCAATTGCCCATGCGGACCTTTCCCTGGAGAGCTGTGGACGCCCATCGTGATGCATGTGGGAAGAGTCTTTTTGTCGCCAGAGTCTTCATCACAGGGGCTGGGGCATGGTGGCATGATCGTGGCTCCCTAGGCCTCAACCTGTGGGGCACAGGGGGTCCTCCCCCCTAGGGCCCTGAGAAGTTGGGACTCTGGGGGATACCAAGCCTGACTCGGTTTTGGGGACTTCTCACTGAGATAAGACCTGGCCACGTTGTCTGGGCTAGTCTCTGACCCCTGTGTTCAGGTAGCCTCCTGCCTCGGCCTCCCAGGGTGTGGGGTTGATGGCCGAGTGCCACAGTGTCCAGCCTGGACACACATTCTGTCTGGGGAGATGATGAAAAGGAATGCCCCTGGATGAAGGACACCACATCTCATGTAGCTGGGACCGTGGGGGCCACCATGCGTGACTCAAGTGTTTGCATTACAGGGACCTACAAGGTCTTGCCACGTGGCCCAGGCTGGTCTCCAACTCCCAGGCTCCAGCAATCCCCTGCCTGGGGCTCCCAATGCCACATCCTGATTGCCTGCTGATCCACCATCTTTTGGGAACTTTGGGCCCCAGGCTGGGGCCTCCTTTCCAAAGAATCTCTGTCTGTTCTTGATGATCCCAACTCCATACACAAATGGATGCTCTTGTTTTTTTTTTTTCCTTTTTTCCTTTTTTTTCTTTGAGTTGGAATCTCACTCTGTTTTCCTGACTGGAGGACCACTCAGGAAGCTGAAGCAGGAGGATCTCCGGAGCTCACAATTTCGAGGCTGGTGGTGAATGTGTCATGTCCCCGGGGCCGGAGCCTTTTGGGGGGTTACTGGAAGGAGTCAAGTTTGGGGGCTGCTTACATGTAGAGGTGTGGGGGGATGAAAGAGGGCAGATGGTTTGCAGGAGAATGGATTTCTTTCTTTCTTTCTTTCTTCTTTCTTTCTTTCCTTTTTCTTCATTTTCTTCCTTCACTAGGTTGTCCCGGGTCGTTGGAAGGGAGTGGGTCTCTAGGTGAGGCCCTGAGAGGGGTGTGGAGGCTCAGCACGGGTGCTCACACCTGTCATCTGGGCGCTCTGGGGGGCCGAGGCGAGAGGATGACCTGAGCTCCTGTGTTCGAGACCAGCCCAGGCACCTTGTCAAGATTTCATCTCTACAAGAAGCAAAAAAAAAAAAAAAAAGCCAAGCATGTTGGCACACACCTTCTGGCCACTCATGAGGCTGTGTTGGGAGTATCACTGGAGCCCAGCCAGCGGGGGCCACGGTGTCCAAGAGTGGAACCCTGTGCTCTGGCTTTGGCAACAGTATGGGACTCTGAATAAGAATAATATCAACCACCACAACAACCACAGGCCAAAATCAGGGTCTTAGCCTGGCATCCCCACCCTTCTGAGGTCCAGGCAAATGAACGGCCTGAGGCTGCAGTTTTGATACCAGCCCAGGATACAGGGCAGGACCTTGTCTCGGCCATCAAAATCAAATCAAAAGATTAGCCAGACGTGGTGGTGCAGGCGTATGGTTCCAGCCACTCAGGGGTCCATGGCAGGAGGATCACCTGAGCCCAGAAGGTGGAGCCCTCGGTGGCCCTGAGCATGCCCTTTCACTCCTGCCTGGGTGACAGGGTGGGATTCTGACCCATAATAATAATAATAATCACCACCACCACCACCACCACCCAGCCATCCAGAGCGAGAAATCACCCTCATGGATGGGAGAGGAAAAGGCACTTTCTGGCCTGTCATTCATGGGAGGTTTCAAGGATGGCCACCAGGCAGGTCCATATCGCACTATTGGCCACGTGCCCCAGAAAGCCTGCCTCCACCCTCCACACTCGTGCCCCACATAAAAGACGTGTGTGAGCTCAAGGAAAGGACAGCCCAGAGCTAGGGCGGTCATCGGGCATAGAGTGAACAAGGCTGTCTGGCAAAACCATGACCAGTCCTAGTTCCAGTCGCCCTGCCTACCACCTTCAGGTGGTGGTGGTCCCTTCCTATTCCGATAACTCCATCATCCTCTGCCCATGCGGACCTTTCACTGGGGAACCATGGAGTTCCATTGTTATTCACATGGGAGATGTCTTTTTTGTCGTCAGAGTCTCCATCAGCAAAGGTGAGGCACAACAGCATGATTGTGGATCCTGGGCCCTCAGATTTGGGGGCTCAGGTGGTACTCCTGCCTCATCCCCCAAACAGCTGGGACTCTGGAGCCATGACACCTGACTCAATTTGGGGGACATCTCACTGAGAGGAGGTCTGGCCAGGTCTCCTGGGCTGGTCTGCCACCTCTGGGCTCAGGCAACCTCCCGCCTTGGCCTCCCAGGGTGGGTGCTGATGGCCCATAGCCATGGTGTCTGGCCTGGACTCACACATTCTGTGGGCCAGGGCATCACAAAGAATCTCCCATTACGGAGGCCACCACATCCCATGTAGCCTGAACTGCAGTCACCACCATGCACAACTCCAGTGTTTGCGTTCTGGGGAGCGACGCTGTCTTGCTATGTGGCCCAGGCTGGTCTCAAATTCCCGGACTCCAGCGGTCCCCCACCTCAGCATCCCAAAGTCACAGCCCGATTGTCTGTTGATCCGCTGTCTTTCGGGAATTCTATGCCCAAGGCTAGGGCCTCCTTCACAAATGATCTCTGCCTATTCATGATGATACCATCTCCACACACAAATGGATGTTCTTCCTTTTTTTTCTTTTCTTTTTTTCTTTGAGTTTGAGTATCACTCTGTCTCCCAGGCTGCAGGTCAGTGTTTTACTTTCAGTCACCCCAGACTCAGCTTGCCGGACTCCGACATGCCTTTCCCTGGTCTTCCGAGGAGCCGGAGCTACAAGCGCATGCCACCATACCCACCTTACTGGGGATGGAGGCTAGAGACGTGGTCTCGCTGATGTGCCCATGTGAGTCTTGGCTGGTGGGCTCAGGCTGGCCACTGCCCTTGGCCTCCCAAAGCACTGTGATGATGAAGATGAGCCCCCAAGCCCAACCTTGACCCTTCATGGAAAAAAAACAGAAGCCCTGACTCAGCAGCCCATTCCTGAAATTCTAGTGCTCTGAGAGGCTGAGGCGGGAGAATGGCTGAAGCCCAGGAGTCCAAGGCCAGCCCAGGTAATGCAGGGAGACCCCGTCTCTGCACTTATCCAAAAAGGGTGTCTGGGGTCAAGGTGGTCGTTGTCCTGGTCTTTCTGGAGTCTGAGGTGGGAGGATCACCAGAGCCCACGATTTCGAGGCTTACGATGAATGATGGTTGTGTCCCTGGGCTCCAGCCTGGGCAACAGAGCCAGACCCTGTCTCCAGAAACATCAGTAATCGCACACCGGTTCTCAATTGCGCGTGGTGTGTTCACATGGGAACTGACTTTAGTGCCAGGAAAAATGGGATTGGTGGGGAAGAAATTTCCCAGGATAAGGGATGAGTTCCTGGGCTTTCTTGGTGGAAGGTCATCATTGCCGAGTCAGAGGGTCGACCTGCCTGGAGCACATTTCTCCCTTCAGAGAGGAATGCCCACAGGAATCTGGCAAGGTACTCGGGAACTCCCACACCAAAGCAGCGGCACCCATTGGGAGGGTTGGGAGTGGAAGATGCCGAGCTTGGGGGACCCTCAAAAGTGGGGAGAGAGAGGAGGAAAGACTGAAGGTAGCAGGTTTGCAGAATAATGGATTTCTTTCTTTCTTTCTTTCTTTCTTTCTGTCTGTCTTTATTTCTTCTTTTTTTCTTTCTTTCTTTTCTTTCCTCACTAGTTTGCCCAGACTGATCTCAAACTGCCCTACCTGGGCCATCCCCTTGACCTGATCCTCCTAAACTGCTGCAATCACAGTCTTTCCATCCTGGTCTTCAGGCCTGGTCTTGAATGCTGGCCCAGAATCAATCCTCCCGCCGAGGCCTGCCCTCACACAAGGTTTTCTGGATTTGGCTTAGGGTTGAGGTGGGGGCTTGTTATGGTGTCCAGCCTGGTCTCAAACTCCTGAGCTTCGGCAATCTCATCTTGGACATGTCGAGTGCCTGGGAGATAGGCGTGAGTCACCCGGCCATCACCACCACCCTGAAAGTTTGAGAGTCACACCCTCCCTTTCCCCGAGTTGGCCCCTGGGAGGAGCGAGTGGGTTCACCTTGGGGAATGAGGTGGGCAGAGGGGTGGGTGCCCAAGCAGAGACACGCCCCTGCACCAGTTGGTCCCCTGGGGGAGGGCTTGGTGGGTGATTCCAGCCACCCTTTCCTGGGTCCCAGGTCATCAGAAGCGAGCCAGCCTCACAGTGGGACTCCGAGAGGGTTGCAGAGTCTGGGCACAGGGCCTCACACCAGTCCTCACGGCACTCTGGGAGGCCTAGGTGAGAGGATGGCCTGAGCCCCTGTGTTCGAGACAAGCCTGGACCCCATAGCGAAATGTTATCACTACAAGAAGCCAAAAAAATGAGCTGAGCTTGGTTGCACATGCCTGTAGTTCTGCACACTCAGGAGGCAGGGGTTTTGCCAGACCCCGGCCGGTGTAGGCCATGGTGTCTGGGAGTGGGTCCCTGCATGCCAGCATCAGCGTCAGAGCAGGACTCTGGCTCAGAATAATAATACCAACCAACACCTCGACCACCACCACCCCAGCCACCCAGAGCGAAGATTCACCCTCATGGATGGAACAGTTAAAGGTACTTTCCTGCCTGTCTTTCACAGGAGGTTTCAAAAGTGGCCACTGGGCAAGTCCATCCCGTGCCTCCAGCAATGCACCACTGTAGGCCTGCCTCCACCCTCCACGTGTGCCCCACAGCAAGGAGACATTTGAGCTCAAGGAACAGACGACCCTGAGCTAGGGTGGTCATCAGGCACAAAGCAATCAAGATGGTCCCGCAATGTCTCTGCCTGCCCAGGTTCTGGTCACCCTGTCTGCCACATTTGTGTGGGGGGAGGGCCACTTCCTCTCCTGATCACTACATCCTCCCCTGCCCAGGCGGACCTTTCCCTGAGAGCCGAGGATGCCCATCATGAGGCACGTGGGAGGCCTGTTTTTGGCGCCAGAGTCTCCATTGCCCGGGCTAGGGCACAGCAGCATGATTGTGGCTCCCAGTGTTCTTGACCTGTGGGCCTCAGGTGGTCCTGCCGCCTTGGCCCCCAAGCAGCCAGAACTCCGTGAGCCACCACACCTGATTCGATTTTGGGGAATTCTTAATTAGATGAGGTCTGGTCATGTCACCTGGACTGGTCTCTGACCTCTTCTCAGGCAGCCTTCTGCCTCAGCTTAACAGGGAACAGGACTGAAGGACGTTAGCCACAGTGCCCAGCCAGGACTCGCATGTTCTGTGGGCAGGGATGACGAAAAGGAATGCCCCAAGATGGAGGCCACTCTATCCTTTGTAGCCAGGACCGTGGGCACCACCACATGTGACTCCAGTGTTTGAGTTCTGGGGAGCGATGAGGTCTCGATACATGAACCGGGTTTGTCTCAAACTCCCAAGCTTCAGTGGTCCCCAACCTCGGCCTCCCAAAGTCACAGCCCAATTGTCTGTCAATCCACCATCTTTTGGGAACTCTAGGCACAAAACTGGGGCCTCCTTCCCAAATGATCTCTATCTGCTCATGATGATCCCAAATCCACACACAACTGAATGCTTTTTGTTTTTTTTTCCTTTTTTTCTTTGAGTTGGAGTCTTACTCCATCACTGAGGCTTGAGGGGTGTGGTTTTATCCTGGCCACTGCAACCTCAGCCCGTTGGGCTCTGGTGAGATTTCCCCAGCCTTCTGAGGAACTGTAATGACAGGTGCGTGCCACCACGCCCACCTCATTTGAGATGGAGGGTAGAAAAGAGGTCTCGCCGAGTTTCCAGGGCAGGTTTCAGCTCATGGGCTCAGGTTGGCTGCTGGTCTTGAACTCCCAAAGAGCTGGGATGATGATGAGGCTGAGCCTCCTAGCCCGGCCTCAATCCTTTGTCAAAAATGAAACAGAAGGCCTGGTGCGGTGGCCCACTCCTGAAATACCAGTGATCTGGGAGGCCAAGGCAGGAGGATGGCTGGAGCCAAGGAGCCCAAGGCCAGCCTGGATCACACAGAGCCACCACGTCTCTGCACCCATCCAAACAGGGGTTCTGGGGTGTGGTGCCCATCGTCCCTGACACTCCAGAGGCTGAGGCTGGAGGATTCCCGAAGCCTGTGATTTGGAGGCTGGGGGTGAATGAAGGTCTTGTCCCGGGGAACCAGCCTGGGCCACAGAGCCAGACTCTGTCTTGAAAACGTCAGACTCTTACACAAATTCTAACTGTGTATATTGTCTTCACAGAGTGACTGGCTTTAGAGCCAGGAAAAATGGGATTGGTGGGGAAGAAATGTCTTCAAGTGAGGGATGTGTCTCTGACCTTTCTTGGAGGAAGGTCCTCGTTGTTGATTCTGTCAGCCAGCCTGGGGCACATTTCTACCCTCAGAGAGGAGAGTCAGCAGGAGCACTGTCAGGGGGCCTCAGGAACTCCCAAATCCAAGCAGGGGAGGCCATTGGGAGGGTTGGGGCTGGAAGGTGCTGAACTTGCTGAACCCTCACATTTGGGGCTGTCAGGGGAAATGACTGAGGTCAGAAGGCTTGCAAGAGAATAGATTTTTTCTTTCTTTCTTTCTTTCTTTCTTTCTTTCGTTCTTTCTTTCTTTCTCTTTCTTTTTTCTTTCTTTTCTTTCCTCACTAGGTTGCCCAAGAAGTTCTCAAACAACCCAACTCGGGCCATCCTCTTGGCCTAGGCCTCTAAATCTCCTGCTAAAACAGGCTTTCCATTTGTTTGACATTCAAGTCTTGAACTGTAGGCTGGAGGCGATCCTCTCGCTGAGGCCTGCCCTCACCCAAGGTTTTCTGGGTTTCGCTGGGAGTTGAGGTTGGGGCTTGCTGTGGTGCCCAGCTTGTTCTTGAGCTCCCAGACTCTGGTCATCTTCCCTTCTTGGCCTCCCCGAGTGCCATACCCATCCCCCCGAAGGTTTGAGAGTCACGCCCTCCCTTTCCCTGAGGAAGCCCCTGGGAGGAGCGAGGCACGTGGAGGGATGGGCATCCCAGTGGAGACACGCCCCTATACCAGGTGCTCCTCACTCTCTGGGTCCCGGGACATCGGTGGTGACCTGAGAGGTGTTTAGAGACCAGGTTCAGTGACTTACGCTGGTCATCCCGGTGCTCTGGGTGGCTGAGGCAAGAGGATGGCCTGAGACCAAGGTTTGAGACCAGCCTGGGAACCTTGGGGATATCTCCTCTCTACAAGTACCCAAAAAAATGAGCCAAGGATAGAGGCACATGCCTTTCGTTCCAGTCACTTGCATGAGGATTGCCGGAACCCAGCCGGTGGAGTCTGTGGTGGGCGAGAGCGTGCTCCTGCACTCTGACCTGGGCACTGTAGCAGGACTCTGACTCAGAATAATAATATCAACCACAACCACCCCCACTACCACAGGCTGAGTGGACAGCCTGAGCCTCTGTGTGCAATACCAGCCCAGGACATGGGGAGATACCTTGTCTCAGCCATCAAAAATAAATCCAAAGTTTACCTGGGTGTGGTAGTGGAGACCTGTGGTTCTAGTCACTCAGGGGTCCGAGGCGAGAGGATCACCTGAGCCCAGCAGGTGGAGTCCGCGGTGGCCTTCAACCTGACCCTGCTCTCCAGCCTGGGTGACAGCATGGGATTAAGACTCCAAATAATAATAATCACCTTCACCAACGCCATCACCACTCCTGCCACCCAGCGTTAGGTGTCACTCTCAAGGATGGGAGAGGAAAAGGCACTTTATGGCCTGTCATTCATGGGAAGTTTCAAAGGAGGGCACTGGTCACGTCCGTCCTGCACCTTCAGCCAAATGTCCCAGATGACATGCCTCCACCCTCCACATTCATGCTCTCAAAACACCTGACTCAAGCCATCCTCTCGGCCTGGGCCTCCAAAATTGGTGCGATCACAGGCTTTCCATTAGGGCATCATCCTGGTCTTCTTGCCTGGTCTTGAACTCTGGACCGGAGGTGATCCTCCCACTGTGGCCTGCCCTCATCCAAGGTTTTCTGGGTTTTGCTTGGGGTCAAGGTGGGGTTTTTTTTATTGTGTCCAGCCTGGACTTGAGCTCCCAGGTCCTGGCCATCTTCCCGTCTCAGCCTCCCCAAGTGCTGAGGAGACATGCTTGAGTCCATAGTTTGAGAGACGACTTCCCTTTCCCTGAGTCTCTCCCTGGGAGGAGCGAGTGGGTCCAACCTGGGGAGCAAGGTGGGCAAAGGGGTGAGCACCTTGGCGGAGATAGTGGTTGTGCCAGGCGCACACGCCAAGAGGGCTCGGTGGGTGACTTTGATCACCCTCTCCAGGGTCCTGGGACTTTGCAAGGGAGTGGCACTAGCGGTGGGGCCCCAAGAGGGGTGTGGAGGCCAGGTGTATGGGCTCACACCTGTCATCCTGACTCTCTGGGAGGCCAAGGAGAGAGGATGACCTGAGCTCCCAGGTTCAAGATCAGCCCAGGAACCTTAGTAAGACCTTGTCTAAACAAGAAGGCAAAAAATTCACCAAGTGTGGTGGCGCAAACCTGTCATTCTGCCCCCTTGAGAGGCCACAGAGGGAGAATTGTTGGATCCCAGCCAGTGGAGACTGTGGTGGCTGAGAGTGGACCCCTGCACTCCAGCCTTGGGAACAGAGTTGGACTCTGACTCAGAATAATAATACCAACCACCAACACAACCACAGGCTGGACTCAGGGGCTCAGCCTCACCTCCCGGTCCTTTGGAGGCCCAGGCAAGTGGACGGCCATCACCTGTGTGTCTGACACCAGCCCAGGATATGTGAAGAGACCTCGTCTCAGCCACCAAAAATAAATCCAAAGATTTGCTGGGCATGGTGGTGCAGCCCTGTGGTTCCAACCACTCAGGGGACCAAGGCAAGAGGATTGCCTGAGGTCAGCAGGTGGAGACCGTGGTGTCTGGTCTGGGTGAACGAGCGTGATTCCTACTCCAAATAATAAAAATCACCACCACCACCACCCCTGGCACACAGCGCAAGGAGTCACCCTCAGGGATGAGAAAGGAAAAGGCACTTTGTGGCCTGTCATTCATGGGAGCTTTCAAAGTTGGCCACTAGGCACATCCATCCCAAGCTTTTGTCCACGTGCCCCAGACGTCCTACCTGCACCCTCCACACTCATGCCCCTTGGCAAATAAGTGTGTGAGCTCATGGAACAGACGGACCTGAGCGAGGGTGTATGTCAGGCACACAGCGATCAAGGTGATCTGGCAATGCCACGGCAAGCCAGATTCTTGTTGCCTTGTCTGCCACCTTCAGGTGTGGGGAGGGCCCCTTCCTCTCCTGATCACTCCATTGTCCCCCGCCCACCCATACCTTTATCTGGGGAGCCAGGAACACCTGTAGTGACACCAGTGGGATGCCAGCCTGGGCAACTTGGAGAGACTTCATCTCTACAAAAGCCAAAAAGTAAGCCAAGCATTGTGGCACACACTTGTTGTTCCGGTCACTCAGAAGGCCATGGCAGGAGGATCACCGGAGGCCAGCCAGTGGAGGACGTGGTGGCCAATTTTTGGCCACTGTGCTACATCCTGGCCCACAAAGTAGGACTCCGACTCAGAATATTAATACCAACCACCACAACCACCACAACCACAGGCCAGGCTCAGGGGATTAGTCTGGCATCCCAGGCTTTGGAGGCTCAGGCAAGTGGATGGCCTGAGACTGCCTGGTCAACACCAGCCGGGGACATGGTGCGAGACCTTGTGTCAGTCATCAAAAATAAAACCAAAGATTAGCCGGTGTGGTTGTGCAGGCCAGTGGTTTCAGTCACTTGGGGGGTTGATTGGGAGGATCACCTGAGCCCGACAGGTGGAGTCTGCAGTGGCCATGAGCGAGCCCCTGTGCTCTGCCCTGTCAACAGAACAGGATTCCGACTCCAAATAGTAATAATCACCACCACTGCCACCCCTGCCAACCAGCACGAGGACTAACCCTCAGGGATGGGAAAGGAAAAGGCACTTTCCAGCCTTTAATTTGCAGGAGGTTTTGAAGGGACCCACCAGGCACGTCTGTCCTGCACATTCAGCCATGCATCCCCAGAAGGCCTGCCTCCATTGTCCACACTCGTGCCCCACAGCAAAGACGTGTGTGAGCTCAAGAAACAGACAGCCTCGAACTAAAATGGCTGTTGGGCACAGAGTGATCCAGTCGGTCCGGCAAAGCCACGGCCATTCCAGGTTCTGGTCACCTTGCCTGCCACCTTTGGGGGTAGGGAGGGTTCTTTCCTCTCCAGAACACTCCATCATCACCTGCCAATGCAGACCTTTCACTAGGGAGCCATGAAGGCCTGTCGTGTGCAGGTCGGAAGCGTGTTTTTTGTCAACGGCATCTCCTTCAGCCAGGCTGGGGCACAGCGGCATGATCGTGGCTCCCGGCGTCTCAACCAGCAGGGCTCAGGTGGTCCTCCCACCTTGGCCCCTGATCAGCTGGGACCACATCTGACTCAATTTTGGGGAACTCTCACTGATATGAGGTCTGGCCATTTTGCCCAGGCTGGTCTCCAAACCCTGGGCTCAGGCAACCTCCCACTCCAGCCTCCCAGGGCATAGGGATGATGACCATGAGCCACAATGCCCAGCCTGGACTCGCAAGTACTGTCAGCAGGGGCGATGCAAAGGCCTGCCTCGGGTTGGAGGCCACTGCATTCTGTGTAGCTGGGATCACGGGTGACACCACAAATGACTCGAGTGTTTACATTCCAGGGAGTGATGAGGTCTTGTTACATGGCCCAGGCTGGTCTTGAACTCCCAGGCTCCAGGGGTCCCCCACCTTGGCCTCGCAAAGCCATAGCTCAATTGTGTGCTGATCCACCATGTTTCAGAAACTCTAGGCCCAAGACTCGGGCATCCTTCCCAGATGATGTCTGTCTGTTCATGATGATCCAACTCCATACAACTCCAAATGGATGCTCTTCTTTTATTTCCTTTTTTTCTTTTTTCTTTGAGTCGGAGTCTCACTCTGTCACCATCCTGGAGGGCGGTAGCTCTCTTCTGGCCACTGCAGCCTTGGCCTGCTGGACTCCAGGGAGCCTTTCCCTGGACTTTCTGAGGAACTTGAAAGACAGGTGCAGGCCATTACGCCCAGCTCATTTTGGATGGAGGGTAGAGACGAGGTCGCACCAAGGTGCCTGGGCAGGTCTCAGCCTGTGAGCTCATTTCGGCCAATGGCGTCGACCCCCGAAAGCACTGGGATGATGAGGGTGAACCCACAAGCCTGGCCTCACTCCTTCACCGAAAACAAAACAAAAGGCCTAGTGCAGTGGCCCACGCCTGGAAACCCATGCTCTCGGAGGCCAAGACGGAATTATGACAGAAGCCCAGGAGCCCAAGACCAGACCAGGACCCACAGGGAGAACCCATCTCCACACCCAGAAAAAAGGAATTGGGGGTGAAGAAATGTCCCCAGGTGAGGGATGTGTCCCTGGACTTTCTTGGTGGAAGGTCCTGGTTGCAGAGATTGAGAGTCGGCCTACCTGGGGGACATTTTTCCCCTTGGAGAGGAGAGTGGCAGCAAACCAGCCAGGGAGCCTCAGGAATTCCTACAATAGAGTGGGGCAGCCATTGGTGGGGGTTGGTGCTGGAAGTTGCTGAGCTTTTGGATCCTCACATGGGGGGATGGGGGATGAAGGACTGTGGGCAGAAGGTTTTCAGGAGAATGGATTTTTTTCTTTGTTTGTTTATTTACTTATTTATTTATTTATTTTCTTTCCTCAATAGGTTGACCAGGCTGCTCTCAAAACACCCAACTCAGCCCATCTTCTTGGCCTGGACCTCCTAACCTGCTGCAATTCCAGGCTTTCCATTTTGTCAACATCCTGGACTTTCTGCCTGGTCTTGAACTCTGGGCCGGAGGTGAGTTCTCCTCCCACTGAGGCCTGCCCTCACCCAAGGTTTTCTGGGTTTTCCTTGGGGTCAAGGTGAGGACTTACTATGGTGTCCAGCCTGGTCTCGAGCTCATGGGCTCTGGCCATCTTCCTGTCTCTGCCTCCCCGAGTGCCAAGAAGACATGCCTGAGTCACCTGGCCATCCCAGGCTAGCCGAAGGTTTGAGAGTCACACCCTCCCTTTACACGAGGCAGCCCCAGGGAAGAGGTAGCGGGTTCACCCTGGTTCACGGTGGCTGGCCTGCACTCGCACATTCTGTCAGCAGGGGCGATGCAAAGGAACACACCTGGACGTAGGCCACTGCATCCCATGTAGCTGGGACTGCATCGCCACCATGCACAACTCCAGTGTTTGCATTACAGGTAGCAACGAGCTCCCACTACAATGCCCAGGCTGGTCTCGAACATACGGGTTCCAGTGGTCACATGCCCCAGCCTCCCAAAGCCACAGACCAATTGTCTACCGATTCACTGTCTTTCAGGAACTCTAGATGCAAGTTGGGGGTCTCCTTCCTAAATGAACTGTCTGTTCACGATGATCCCAACTCCATACACAAATGAATGCTCTTCTTTTTTTTCCTTTATTCCTTTTTCTTTTTTTTTATCTGAATCGTAGTCTCACTCTTTCACCCAGGTTGGAGGGCAATGACTCTCTCTGGGCTACTGCATCCTTGGCCCGCTGGGCTCTATTGAGTCTTTCCCCGGTCTTCTGAGGAGCCGGAAAACAGCCGTACTCCACCATGCCTGGATCATTTGGGATGAAGGGTAGAGATGAGGTCTTGCTGAGGTGCCCAGGCGGGTCTTGGCCCATATGCTCAGGCTGGCCGCTGGCCTTGGCCTCCCAAAGCACTGGGATGATGAGGCTGAGCCCCTGAGCCCAGTCTTGATCCTTCATCGAAAATGAACTAGAAGGCCTGGTGCGGTGGTCCATGCCTGAAATCCCAGCACTCTGGGAGGCTGAGGAAGGAGTATGGCAGGAGCCCAGGAGCCCAAGTAAGCCCGGGCCATGCAGGGAGACCACGTCTTCATACCCATCAAAACAGGAGGTCTGGAGTCGAGGTGCACATTGTCCCGGCCACTCTGGATGCTGAGGAGGGTGGACCACCAGAGCCCGCATTTGGAGGCTGGCATGATCGATGGTCGTGTCCCCTTGCCCCATCCATGACCACAGAGCCAGACCTTGTCTCCAAAAACATCAGAAACATACACAAATTCTCAACCGCACATGGTGTGTTCACACGGCGACTGGCTTTAAAGCCATGAAAAATGGGATTGGGGGGAAGAAATGTCTCTGGGTGAGGGACGTGTCCCTAGCATGTCTTGGTGGTAGGTCCTTATTGCAGAGTCAGAGGTTCGGCCTGTCGTGGGCACATTTCTCACCTCAGAGAGGAGAGCCAACAGGAATCCGATAAGGGAGCCTCAGAAACTCCCATATCAAAGTGGGGACAGTGGCAGCCATGTGGGGGGTTGGGGCAGGAAGGTGCCAAGTTTGTGGAACCCTCACATGTTGTGGGGGAGAGGGTGAAGAACTGAGGACAGAAAGTTTGCAGGAGAATGGGTTTCTTTCTTTCTTTCTTTCTTTCTTTCTTTCTTTCTTTCTTTCTTTCTTTCTTTCTTTCTTTCTTTCATTTCCTCACTAGGTTGCCCAGGCTTCTCTACAAATGCCCAACTCAGGCCATCCTCTCTGCCTGGGCATCCCAAACTGCTGTGATCACAGGCTTTCCATTTGGTCGACATCCTGGTCTTCCTGCCTTGTCTTGAACTCTGGACTGGAGGTGATCTGCCTGCCAAGGCCTGCCCTCACCCGAGTTTTTCTTGGTTTTTCTTGGGATCCAGGTGGGGGCTTGCTATGGTGTCCTGCCTGGTCTCAAGATCCCAGGCTCTGGCCATCTTCTCGTCTTTGCCTCCCCCAAGTGCTGAGGAGACAGGCATGAGTCAACCGGCTGTCCATGCACCCCAAAAGCTTGAGAGTCCCGCCCTCCTTTTCCCCGAGGTGGACCCCAGGAGGGGCCGGCAGGTTCATCCTGGTGAACAAGGTGGGTGGAGGGGTGGGCTCCCTGGCAGAGAAACACACCTTCCCAGATGCTCCTCCCAGGTAGGACTCGGCGGGTGAATCCAGCCACCCTCTCCAGGGTCCTGGGTCATTGGAAGGGGGCGGGCCCTGGAATGGGACCCCGAGAAGGGTGTGAAGGCTGGGTGTGGGGGCTCACGCCAGTCATCCTGGCACTCTGGGAAGCTGAGGCGAGAGGATGGTCTGAAGCTGTGGGTTTGTGACCATCCTGGGCACCTTGACAAGACCCCGTCTCTACAAAGAGGCAAAAAAATGAGCCAAGCGTGGTGCCACACAGCTGTCATTCCTTCCAAATGGGAGGCAGTGGCTGGAGTACCATGTGAGCACAGCTGGTGGTGGCCTATTTGGCAGTGAGGAGTTCCATGCACTCCAGCCTGGGTGACAGAGCAGGACTCTGACTTAGAATAATAATGCCAACCACCACCATCACCACAACCTCAGGCTGGGCTCAGGGACTCAGCCTGGCATCCCGTCTTTTCAGAACCCCAAGAGAGTGGATGGCCTGGACCTGTGGGTTCAACACCATCCCAGGATATGGGGTGAGACCTCACCTTGGTCATGAAAAATAAATCAAAAGATTAGCTGGGCATGGTGATGCAGGCCTGTGGTTCCAGCCACTTGGTGGGCCAAGGCAGGAAGATCACCTAGGCTGGGCAGATGGAGTCCACTGTGGCCGTGAGTGTACCCATGCACTGTGGCCTGGGCAACAGAGTGGGATTCCGACTAATAATAATAATAATCAGCACCACCACCATGACCACCATCCCTGCCACCCAGCGTGAAGATTCACCCTCAGGGATGGGAAAGGAAAAGTCACTTTCTGGCCTGTCGTTTGGGGTAGGTTTCAAAGGTGGCCAATGGGCAGGTCTGTCCCACACCTTCTGCCATGTGCGGCAAAAGGCCTGCCTCCACCCTCCACACTCATGTCCAATGGAAAAAATGTGTGTGAGTTCACGGAGCAGATAGCCCCGTGTTAGGGCAGCCTTCGGGCACAGTGACCAAGACGGTACTGCAACGCTGTGGCCAGCCCAGGTTTCATTCACCCAGTCTAGCACATTCAGGTGGGGGGAGGGTCCTTTCCTCTCTGGATCACACAGTCGTCTCTCCTCACACAGACCTTTCCCTGGGAAGCCGTGGATGCCCATCTTGACATACATGAGAGGCATCTTTTTTGTCACCACAGTCTCCTTCAAGCTGTCTGGAACGCAGGGACACAATCGTGGCTCTCGGGGCCTTAACCTGTGGGTCTCCCAGGGTCTTCCTGCCTCAGGCCCTGAACAGTCAAGACTTTGGGGGCCACCATGTCTGACTCGATTTTAGGGAGTTCTCACCAAGACTTCATCTGGCCACATCACCCAGGCTGGTCTCTGATCCATGGGCTCAGGCAGCCTCCCACCTCTGCCTCCCATGGCATGGGGCTGATGGCCATGAGCCACGGTGGCCATCCTGGACTCGCATGTTCTGTCAGCAGGGGCAATGCAAAGGATTGCACTGGGACAGAGTCCACTGCTTCCCATGTAGCTGGGACCGCAGGCGCCACCACAAACAACTCCAGTGTTTGCATTCTGGGAAGCAACGGAGAGTCTCGCTATGTGACCCAGGCTGGTCTCAAACTCCCAGTCTCCAGTGGTCCCCTGCCTCAGCCTGCCAAAGCCAGAGACCAATTGTCTGCTGATCCACCATCTTTTGGGAACTCTAGGCCCAAGGCGGGGACCTCCTTTCCAAATGATTTATGTCTGTTTACAATGATCCCAACTCCATACACAAATGGGTGCTCTCCTTTTTTTCCTTTTTTTCTTTGAGTCAGAGTCTCCCTCCTTCACCCAGGCTATAGGGTGGTAGTTTGCTAGCAGCCACCACTCTCTTTGCCCACCGAGCTCCAGTGAGCCTTTCTTCAGCCTTCTGAGGAGCCAGAATGACAGGTGTGTGCCAACACACCTGGCTCATTGGGGATGGAGAGTTGAGACAAGGTCTCGCAGTTACTTGAGGCCATGCTCTGGGCGTCCACTGGCCTTGGCCTCCCAAAGCACTGAAATGACAGGGTGAGCCCCCAAGCCCAGCCTCTATCCTTCATCAAAAATGAACCAGAAGGCCTGGCACGGTGGCCCACACCTGGAATCCCAGCACTCTGGGAGGCCAAGACGGCAGGATGGCTGGAGCCCAGGAGCCCAAGGCCAGCCTGGGCCACACAGGGAGACTGATTTTCACACCCATCCAAATTAAGTGTTTGGGGTTGAGGTGACTGTCATCCCGGCTGCTCTGGAGCCTGAGTCAGGTGGATCGCCTGAGTTCGTGATTTCAAAGCAGGCTGAGAATGACGGTCATGTCCCCTTTTGTTTGGGCCAAAAAGCCAGACCTATCTCCCAAAACATCAGAATCATGCACTGCGTGACAATTCTGAACTGTGCACGGTGTGTTCACAGGGTGATTGGCTTTAGATCCAGGAAAAATGGGATTAGGGGAGTGATGTGTTCCTGTCCTTTCGAGGTCCTCATTGTCAAGTCAGATGCTTGGCCTGCCTGGGGCATATTTCTCAATTCTGGGAGCAGAGCCGGCAGGACCAAGGCCAGGAAGCCTTGGGAACTCCCACACCAAAGCAGGAACTCCCACACCAAAGCATGGGCAATCATTGGCAGGTGTAGGGGATGGAAGTTGTTGAGCTTGGGGACCTCACATTTGGGGAGGCAGGGAAAGAAGGACTGAGGGCAGAAGGTTTGCAGGAGAATAGATTTCTTTCTTTCTTTCTTTCTTTCTTTCTTTCTTTCTTTCTTTCTTTCTTTCTTTCTTTCTTTCTGTCTTTCTTTCTTTCCTTTCTTTTCCTCACTAGGTTGCTCAGTCCTAAACGCCCGACTTGATGCACATGATAGTGTCTTTTTTGTCGCTGGTGTCTCCCTTGGCTGGTCGGGGCACTGCGGCATGATTGTGGTTCCCGGGGCCTTGACCTGTGTGCCTCAGGTGGTCATGCCACCTTGCCTACAAGCAGACGGGACTCTTGGATATCACCACACTTGACTTGATTTTGGGTACCTATCACCAAGATGAGGTCTGGCCATGATGCCTGGGCTCGTCTCCAACTCTTGGGTTCAGGCCACCTCCCATCTCTGACTCCCAGGGCATGGGGCTGATGGCCGTGAGCCATGGTGCCTGGCCTGGACTTGAAGGTGGCCACCGGGCATGTCCATCACATGCTTTTGGCATTGCCTCACTCAAGGCCTGCCTCCACCCTTCACACCCATGTCCCATGGCAAAGACACGTGTGAACTCATGGAATAGATGGCTCCAAGTTACGGTGCCATTGGGCACAGAGTGATCAAAACGGTCTGGCAATACCACAGCCAGCCCAGGTTCCTTTTGCCTGGTTTGTCACCTTTGGGCAGGGGGTGAGCACCTTCCTCTCCCAATCACTCCATTGTCCTCCATCCATGCAGACCTTTCCATGGGGAGCCATGGACGCCCATCTTTATGTATGTGGGAGGTGTCTTTTATTTGCCGGAGTCTCCCTCGGCCTCACTGGGGCATGGCAGCATGAACATGGCTCCCAGGTCCTCAACCTGGAGGGCCCAAGTGCTCCTCCCACCTCAGCCCCCATGCAGCCGGGAGTCTGGGGAATACCACGCCTGACTTGATTTTGAGACATCTTGCCGAGACAAGGTCTTTCCACGTCACCCAGGTTGTTCTCCATCCCCTGGGCTCAGACTGCCTCCCGCCTCAGCCTCACAGGGAGCAGAAGTGACGTCTGTTAGCCATGGTGCTTGGCCTGGACTCGAACATTGTGTCAGTGGAGGTGTTGCAAAAGAATGCCCTGGGATAAAGGCCACCACATTCCATGTAGATGGGACCATAGGAGCTACCATGCGCGATTCCTGTGTTTGCATTCTGGGAGCAATGAGGACTCTCACATGACCCAGTTTGGTCTTGAACTCCTGGGCACCAGTGGTCCACTGCCTCAGCCTCATAAAGCCACAGCCCGATTGTCTGCTAATCAACTATCCTTTGAGAACTCTAGGCAATGCTGGGGCCTCCTTCTCAAATGATCTCTGTCTGTTCACGATGATGCCAACTCCATACCTAAATGAATCCTCTTCTTTTTTTTCTTTTTTCCTTTTTTTCTTTGAGTCAGAGTCTCACTCTGTCACCCAGGCTGGAGGGCAGTGGCTCACTCCTGGCCACCACAGCTTCAGCCCACCGGGCTCCAGCGAACCTTTCTCCGGCCTCTGAGAGACCAGAACAACAGGCAAATGCCACCACACCTGGATCATTTTAAATAGAGGGTAGAAATGAGGTCTCGTCGAGTTGCCTGGGTGCATCTTGGCCTGTGGACAGGGGCCAGCAGGTGGCCTTGGCCTCCCAATGTGCTGGGATGACGTGACTGGGCCCCCAAAACCACCCTTGATCCTTCATCAAAAGCAAACCAGAAGACTTGTCACTGCAGCCCACACCTGGAATCCCAGCACTCTGGGAGGCTGAGGTGGGTGGATGGCTGGAGCTCAGGAGCCCAAGGCCAGCCCGGACCACACAGGGAGACCCCATCTCCACATTCATCTAAACAGGGGATCTGGGGTGGAGGTGCCCATCATCCCGGAAACTCTGGAGCATGAGATGGGAGGATTGCCAGAGCCCACGATTTTGAGATGGGCTTTGAACGATTGTCGTGTCTCTGGAATCAGCCTGGGCCTCAGAACCATACCCTGTTTCCAAAAAATTCAGAATTGTACACAGATTCTCAACTGTGCATGCTGTCTTCACAGGGCAACTGGCTTTAGAGCCAGGAAAAAATAGGATTTGGGGGAAGAATGGTTTCCAGGTGAGGGATGTGTCCCTGGACTTCCTTGGCAGAAGGTCCTCATTGCCAAGTCAGAGGGTCGACCTGCCTGTGGCACATTTCTAACCTCAGAGAAGAGAGCCAGCAGGAAAACAACCAGAGGGCCTCAGAAACTCCCACAACAATGTGGGGACAGCCATGGGGGGGTTGGAGCTGGAAGGTGCTGAGCTTGGGAGACCCTCATAGTTGAGGGTCTGGAGGGAGAACTGAAGGCAGAAGTTTTGCAGGAGAATGGATTTCTTTCTTTTTTTTTTTTTTCTTTCTTTCTTTCTTTCTTTCTTTCTTTCTTTCTTTCTTTCTTTCTTTCTTTCTTTCTTTCTTTCTTTCTTTTCCTCTCTCTCTCTCTCTTTTTCCTCAATAGGTAGTCCTGGCTGCTCTCAAACCGCCCAACTCAAGCTTTCCACTTGACCTCGTCCCCCCAAACTGATGTGATCACAGGCTTTCCATTAGGTCGACATCCTGGTCTTCCTTCCTGGTCTTCAAATCTGGGCCTGAGGTGATCCTCCTACCAAAGCCTCCCCTTATGCCAGGTTTTCTGGGGTTTGCTTGGGTTTGAGATGGGGGCTTGCTATGTTGCCCAGTCTGGTCTCAGCTCTCAGGCTCCTGCCTTCTTTCTGTCTCTTCCTCACTGAGTGCCAAGGAGACAGATGTGAGTAGCTCTGCAACCCCCCCAATGGTTTGAGACTCATGCACTCTCTTTCCCTGAGGCAGACGCTGGAAGGATCAAGTGGGTCCACCCTGGGGAACGCTTGAGGTGGAGGGGTGGGCTCCCTGGCAAAGGCACACCCCTGCACCAGGCAATCCTTCTAGGTGGGCTCAGCAGGTGAGTCAAGCTGCCCACTCCGATGTCTCAGGTCTTCTGAAGGGAGTTGGCCTCACAATGGGGCTATGAGAGGGGTGTGAAGGCCAAGCATGACGGTGCACACCTGTCATTCCAGCCACTTGGGAGGCCACAGTGGGAGGATCACCAGAGCCCTGGCAGTGAATGCCACGTTGACTGATAATGGGTACCTGTGCTCTGACCTGTGTGACACAGCATGTCTTCGACTCAGTATACTAATACCAATCAGCACCACCACAACCACAGGCCATGCTCCGTGGCTGCTGGCAACACGGCCCTTCAGAGGCAGAGGCGAGTGGACACCATGAGCCCATGGGTTCGATACCAGCCTGAGAAATTGCGTGAGACTTGTCTCAGCCACCAAAAATAAATACAAAGATTAACCACGTGTGGTGGCACAGGCCTGTGGTTCCAGTCACTCAAGGAGCAGAGGCGGGAGGATTGCATGAGCCTGGCAGGTGGAGTCTGAGGTGTCTGCGAGCATGCCCCTGTGCTCCAGCCTGGGCATGAGAGGGATTCCGATTCCAAATAATCTTAAACAGCACCACCATCACCAGCATCCCTGCCATCCAGCCCAAGGAGTCACCCTCAGTAATGGAAGAGGAAAAAGCACTTTCTGGCCTGTTGCTTGTGGGAGGTTTAAAAGGTGGCCACCAGGGACATCAATCGCACACCATTGGCTATGTGCCCCCAAGGGCTGTCTCCACCCTCCACACCAGTGGAGCAGAGACTCGTGTGAGGTCATGGAACTGACGGCCCCAAGTTAGGTTGCCATGGGACACAGAGCGATCAAAACCATTGGGCAACACCGTGGGCAGCCTAGGTTCTGGTAGCCCATTCTTCCACCTTCAGGTGGGGGAGACACCTGTTGGGAGCCAACATCTATAGCTACATGGCTGAGGCCTGTAAAGGCCCATCTGGAGGATTGCCTCTGACATAGGATATCAGTTATACCTTCAGTTATACCTATAATATTGGCATGTGATTAGTGACCAGTGTGCATACATGGCAGTAAAACTTATAAGTAAATATAAATATGCCTGATGGAAAGTGCATAGCAGAATTATTTTTCTCTGTCCTTCTAAGTTGTACTTCTTTCTAGATATTTTTTACTTCTATTTCCTGGTAGACTGGTTAGTCAGCTCTTGTTCCCAAAAGCAGTTTCTCCTAGGATTAAGATTAGAAACTAAATTACCATAATAGTTTTATTGCCCTGTCTCTAGCCAGGCAGGACGTTTTTCTAGTTTCATTACATGCCGAAACTCCGTTTGCTTCAGCCTGAGGTCATTGTCATGGTAACCGTGCAGCCCATTATCCAAGAGTGTGACAGCTACTATTTGATTTTTAGAATAGACTTGTTTGAATAAAACATACATTTAAGATGATACAATTTCCATCGAAAAGATTTAAGCAATAATAAGCATTCATAGAAAACTTTTAAGTTTTGTTTAAGCTTTTAAGTTTCCTTTTCTCAGATTATGACTTTAGTTCCTGTTCCTGTAGGCCAATTTTAAGATCCTTTGATTAGTATACCGAAATTTTCCCAACGGTGCTGTTTTTGCTTCTAATATGACAATAGGAAATTTTACATGTAGCAATGTATTAATGTACTAGGAAAAAAGATTTAAGTTTTGGGTTAAAGTCCAATCACTAGATCATATAAAAATTAAAGTTTAGGTTTATGAAACTCATATAAATCATGGTAAGGAATAAGATTTGAATTAATTGTTATAGAATTACAGGGCACTATGTTGAGTCATAATAGGTTAATAGAATAAATAAAAATTAAGTCATTTAAGTAAACTCATAGATTATAGTGTTAAGTTGATAATATCAACCATTAAAAAATATTAGGAGTCAGTGAACTTGGATTGAACCTAGAGTTAACTTAGAAAGTTTTTGTATTAATCAGGGTTTAGAACAAAGAGTATAATATGAATGACTTATTGAACACTATGGAAGATATTTTGAACAATTGAAATTGTGCATCTGTGACCTTGATGTGAGTTTTGTGAAGCACGTCAGGCATCATGGAGTTTGAATTGTCTGCTTAAAACTTGCAAGTCTCGTGATGGTCTTGTGATGCATAATTTGTAAACCGCAATATACATCATGGAATTTGTACACCCCCAGTAAATAATTATCACACTGCTGGAGAGTATAGAAAGTGGTATAAGTTGGAAAAGGTTTGAATAAAATTGGCTTCAGTCCTGATCAGACTGTTCCCAGAAGAACTGCCTCCGAGTGGTTTCTTCTCTCCGTCCACATTCTCCGGTGCAGGTCCTAACCCTTCCCTCCAAGGTCGGAGTGGGTCTCCGACAGACACCCTTCCTCTCCCTATCACTCCATTGTAAACTGCCCAAGTGGAACTTTCCTGGGGAGATGTGGATACTCATCAGGATGGATGTGGGAGGCATCTTTTTGGCACCGGAGTCTCCATTGGATGAGCTGGGGAGTGGCAGCACGATCGTGGCTCCTGGGGCCTGGACATGTGGAGCTCAGGTAGACCTCCCATCTCGATCCTGAGTAGCTGCAACTCTGGGGACCACCATGCCTGACTTGATTTAGGGGACCACTTGCCAAGATGAGATCTGGCCACATCGCCAGGGCTGGTCTCTGACCCCTGGGCTCAGGCAGGCTCCTGCCTTGGTCTCCCTGACCATGGGGCTGATGGCTGTGGCCCACAGTGTCCGGCATGGTATCCCATGTTCTATCCACAGGGGTGATGCAATGGAACACCTTGGGCTGGAGACCACCAAATCCCGTGTAGCTGGGACCACGGGTACCACCATGCGTGACTCCAGTTTTTGTGTTCCAGGGAGCAATGAGGTCTTGCTCCATGGCCTAGACTGGTCTCAAACTTCCAACCTGCAGTAGTCCCCTGCCTAGGCCTTCCAAAACCACAGCCCGATTTTCTGCCAATCAACCATCTTTCGGGAACTCTAGGCCCAAGCAGGGGCCTCCTTCCCAATTGATCTGTGCCTGTTCATGCTGATCCCAACGCCATATACAAATGGATGTTCTTCTTTTTTTCCTTTTTCCTTTTTTTCTTTGAGTCGAGGTCTCACCCATCACCCAGGCTGGAGGGAGGTGGCTCACTCCCAGCCAACACAGTCTCAGATTGCTGGGCTCTGGCGAGCTTTCCCCGGCCTTCTGAGGAGCCAGAACAAGAGGCACATGTCACCACAACCAGCTCATTTGGATGGAGGATGGAGATGAGGTCTCGCCGAGTTGACCGGGTGGGTCTTGGCCTGAAGGCTCGGGCCAGCTGCTGGCCTCTAGCTCCGAAAATGCTGGGATGACAAGGTTGAGCCCCCAAGCCCAGCCTTGATCCTTCATTGAAAACAAACCAGAAGACCTGGCGCAATGGCCCATGGCTGGAATTCCAGCAATCTTGGAGGCTGAGGCTGGAGAATGGCTGTAGCCCAGGAGACCAAGGCCAGCCCGGGCCACACAGGGAGACCCCGTAACTGCATACAAACAGTGGGTATGGGATTGAGGTGCACGTTATCCCAGCCACTTGGGAGACTGAGGCGGGAGGATCGCCAGAGCCTGCAATTTCAAGGTTGGCAGTGAACCACAGCCTTGTCCCCAGGCCCCAGCCAAGGACAGAGAGCCAGACCCTGTCTCCAAAAACATCCAAATTCTACACATATTCTCAACTGCGTGTGGTGTGCTCACAGTGTGACTGGCTTTTGAAACAGGAGAAATGGGGTTGCGGGGCAAGAAATGTCCCTGGGTGAGGGATGTGTCCCTGGCCTTTCTTGGTGGAAGGTCCTCGTTGCTGAGTCTGAGTTTTGGTCTGCCTAGGGCACATTTCTCACCTCAGAGTGGAGAGCCAGCAGGAAACCACTCAGGTAGCTTTGGGAACTCCTGCACCAAAGGATGGGCAGCCATTTTTGGGGAGTTTGACTGGAGATTGAGGAGCTTGGGCCACATTCACATGTTGGGCAACGTTGGCAGAAGGACTGAGGGCAGAAATTTTGCAGGAGAAAGGATTTCTTCCTTTCTTTCCTTCTTTTCTTTCCTCACTAGGTTGCTCAGTTTGCTCTCATACCTCCCAACTCAGGCCATCCTCTCGGCCTGGGCCTCCAAAACTGCTGCAATCACAAGCTTTACATTTGGGTGACAGCTGGGCCTTCTTGCCTGGTCTTGAACTCTGGGCCAGAGGCTATCCTCCTGTCGAGGCCTGCTCTCACCCAAGGTTTTCTGGGATTTGCTTGGGGTCAATGTGGGGGCTTGCTATGGTGTCCAACCTGGTCTTGAGCTGCTGGGCTCCAGCCATCTTCCTGTCTCGGCCTCCCCAAGTACCGAGGAGACAGGCATGAGTCACCTGGCCATCCTCACTCTCCCAAAGCTTTGAGAGCCACGCCCTCCCTTTCACGAAGGTGACCCCTGGGAGGAGCATTCGAGTCGACACATGGAAATGAGGCAGACAAAGGTGTGGGCGTCCAGGCAGAGACACAACCCTGTGCCAGATGCTCCCCCCAGGGAGGTCTTGTGGGTAAATCTGGTTGCACTCTCCAGAGTCCCAGGTAATCAGAAGGGAGCGGGCCTTGTGATGGGGCCTCGATAGGGATGTAGAGGCTGGGCATGGGGGTTGACACCTGTTATCCCAGTGCTCTGTTATCCCAGTGGCTGAGGCGAGAGGATGGCATGAGCCCACAGGTTAGAGGGGGCACCTTGGCGAGAACACCTCTACATGAAGCCAAAAAAATGAGCCAAGTGTGGTGGTTCATGGAGGGTGTTCTGGCGTCTTGGGAGCCTGAGGCAGGAGGATCACTGGAGCCCAGGAGGTGGAGGCCACAGTGACCTAGAGTGGGCCTCTGCACTCCAGCGTGGGTGACAGTGGGTCTACAACTCAGAATAATGATACCAACCACCACCACCACAACCACAGACTGGGCTCAGGGGCTCAACCTGGCATTCTGGCCCTTCAGAGGCCTAGTTGGCTGGACGGCCTGAGACTTCGGGTTTGATCCAGCCTGGAACACAGGACGAGACCTTGTCTCGGCCATCAAAAATAAATACAAAGTTTAGCCAGGCATTGTGGAGAAGACCTGTGGTTGCAGCCACTTGGGGAACCAAGTAGGGAGGATCACCTGAGCCCAGCAGGAGGAGTCCACAGTGGCCGTGAGCATGCCCCTGCTCTCCAGCCTTGGTGACAGAGCAGGATTCTGATGCCAAATAATAATCACCACCACCACCCCCACCACCACCCCTGACACCCAGCATGAGGAATCACCCTCAGGGATGGGAGAGGAAAAGGCACTTTCTGGCCCATTGTTCACGAGAGGTTTCAAAAATGGCCACTCAGCACATCTGTCCTGCACTTGGTCACATGCCCCAGAAGGCCAGACTCCACCCTCCACACTCATGCCCCACAGCAAAGACGTGTTTGAGTTCACGGAACAGATGGCACTGTGCTAGGGCAGGGGGTGGCCCCCTTCCTCTCCTGATCAAACCGTCGTCATCCATCCACTCGGATGTTTCTCTGGGGAGCCCTGGATGCCCATTGTGAAGCACGTGAGAGGTGCCTTGTTTGTCACCAGAGTCTCCATTGGTGGGGCTGCGGTGCGGTGGAATGATGGTGGCTTCCAGTGCCTCAACTTGTGGGGATCAGGTGGTCCTCCCACCTCAGACCCAGAGCATCCGGTACTTCTGGGGACCACACCACCTGACTCGATTTAGGGGACCTCTCACCAAGATGAGTTCTGGCTACATTGCCTGAGCTGGTCTGTGATTCAGGGACTCAGGCAGACTCCAGCCTCGGCGTCCCAGTACGTAGGTCTTACTGCCATGAGCCACAGTGCCCATCCTGGACTCACACGTGTTGTCAGTATGGGTGATGCAAAGGCACACCCTGGGATGGAGGCTACTGCATCCTATGCAGCTGGGACCATGGGTGCCACCACACACAACTCCAGTGTTTGTGTTCTGGGGAGTGATTAGTTCTAGCTACGTGACCCAGGCTGGTCTCAAAATCCTGGGATCCAGCATTCCCCTTCCTCAGCCTCCCAAAGCCACAGCCTGATTGTCTGCCGATCCACCATCTTTCTGGAACTCTAGGCTGGAGGCTGGGCCCTCCTTCCCAAATGATCTCTGTTCACGATGATTCAAACTTCATACATAAATGGATGCTCTTCCTTTTTTTCTTTATTCCCTTTTTTCTTTGAGTCGGAGTCTCACTCCTTGGTCCAGGGTGGAGGGCAGTGGCTCTCTCCCACCCACCGCAGCCTCGGGCCACTGGACCATGGTGTGCCTTTCCTCAGACATCTGAGAAGCTGGAATGACAGACATGTGCCATGATACCAGGCTCATTACTGATGGAAGGTAGAGACGAGGTCTCACCGAGTTGCTCCAGTGAGTCTTGGCCCTGGGATCATGCCAGCCGCAGGTCTTAAAAACCCAAAGCGATGGGATGATGAGGCTTATCCCCCAAGGCCTGACGTGGCGGTTCATGCCTGGAATCCCAGTGCTCTGGGATGCTTACATGGGAGGATGACTGGAATCCAGGAGTCCAAGTCCAACCTGGGCCATCCCGGGCCATGCAGGGAGATTCTGTCTCCATACAAATTCAAACAAGTAGTCTTGTGTTGAGGTGCCCATCATCCTGGCCACACCGGAGTCTGAGGGGGGAGAATTGTTTGAACCTGTGATTTTGAGGTGTCAGAGAATGACGGTCATGTCCCTGGGCCCCAAACAGGGCCACAGAGAAAGACCCTGTCTCTAAAAGCATCAGAATCATACAAGGATTCTCAACTGCACATGGTGTGTTCACAGGGCCACTGGCTTTAGAGCTAGGAAAAATGGGATTAGGAGAGCAGAGGAACCCGGCCAGGGAACTTCAGGAACTTCCACACCAAAGGGGAGCAGGCATTGGGGGGTTGGGGAGGAGGGTGCTGAGCTTGGGGGACCCTCATATATGAGGGGCAGCGGTGGGAAGAACTGGGATAAGAAGGTTTGCAGGAAAACGGATTTTTCTTCCTTCCTTCCTTCCATTCATTCTTTCTTTCAGTCTTTCTTTGTTTATATCTTTCTTTCTTCCTTTCTTTTATTTCCTCACTAGTTTTCCCAGCCGACTCTCAAACAGCCCAAATCGGGCCATCCTCTTGGCTTCGGACTACCAAACTGCTGCTATCACAGGCTTTCCAATTAATTGACATCCTGGCCTTCCTGCCTGGTCTTGAACTCTGGGCCAGAGGCCTGCCCTCATCCAAGGTTATCTGGATTTTGGTTGGGTTCGAGTTCAGGGTTTGTGTGGTGTCTAGCCTCGTCTCAAGCTCCCGGGCTCCTGCCATATTCCCTTCTCAGCCTCCCCGAGTGCTGAGGAGACAATCGTGAGTCACAAAGCTGTCCCCACTCCCCCAAAGGTTTGAGAGTCATGCCCTCACTTTCCCAGAGGTGGTCCCAGGAAGCAGCAAGCAGGTACAACCTGGGGAATGAAGCGGGCAGAGGTGTGGGTGCCCCAGGCAAGACATGTCCCTGTGCCAGGTTCTCCACCAGGATTGCTCGGGGAACATTTCTGTTCACTCTCTCCAGGTTCCTGGGTCATTGGAAGGGAATGGGCCTCGTGGTGGGGCCCCAAGAGGGGTGTGGAGGCCTGTCATGGGGACTCATGCTTGTCACCCCGGTGCTTTGGGAGACTGGCAAGAGGATGGCCTGAGCCACCAGGTTCTAGATAAGCCCGGGCACCTTAGCGAGACTTTGTCTCTACAAGAAACGAAATAAATGAACAGAGGATGGTGGCACATGCCTGTTGTTCCGGTCATTCAGGCTGCTGCAGCAGGAGGATCGCCAGAGCCTAGGCATTGGAGGCTGCTTTGGCCAACAGCAGGTCTCTGCGCTCCAGCCTGGGTGACAGAGCGTGATTCCAAATCAGAATAATAATACCCACCACCACCACCACAACCACAGGTCAGGCTCAGGGACTCAGACTGGCATCCTGTACATTCAGAAGTCGAGGCAGGTGAATCTCTTAAGCCTGTGCGTTTGTGACCAACCCGGTACACTGGGTGGGAGGATTGCCTTAGCCTGGCTGGTGGAGTCTGTAGTGACCATGAGTGTGCCCCTGTACTCAGGGATGCATGACAGAGCAGGAATCTGACTCCAAATAATAATAATCACTACCACCGCCACCACCACCACCCCTGTCACCCAGCACAAGGAGTCATCTGCAGGTATGGAAGAGGAAATGCACTTTCCCCCCCAGTCATTCTCGAGAGGTTTGAAAGGTAGCCACTGGGTACCTCCATCCCATGGCTTTGTCCATGCATCTCAGAAGGCCTGCCTCCACCCACCACACTCATGCCCCACAGCAAAAACATGTGTGAGCTCAGGGAACTGGCAGCCCTGATTTAGGGTGTCCATTGGGCACAGAGTGATCAAAGCAGATCAGCAATGCCACGGCCAACCCAGGTTTTGGTAACCTGGTCTGTCACCTTCGGGCTGGGGGAGGGCGGCTTCCACTCCCAATCACCCCATCGTCCACTGCCCATGCAGACCTATTACTTGGGAGCCATGGAAGCCTTCCGTGATGCACATGAGAGCCATATTTATTTTTTTTTTGAGTTGGAGTCTTACTCTGTCACCCAGACTGGAGTGCAGTGGCTGCTCCTATCCACCGCAGCCTCGATCTGCTGAGCTCTGGTGATCCTTCTGCCTCAGCTTTCCAAATAGCCAGAATTACAGGCATGTGCTACCATGTCCGGCTTATTTTTTTATTTATTGTAGAGATGATGTCTCGCCATCCAGGCAGGTCCTGAACCCACGGGCTTAGGCAATCCACTCACCTCAGCCTCCCAAAGGCATGGGATTACAGGTTGAGCCACCAAGCCTGGCTCGGGAGCCATATTTTTATCGACGAGGTCTCTGTTGACCTGGCTGGGGTGAGGCAGCATTATCATGGCTCCCGGGCCCTTGACCAGCGGGGCTCAGGAGGTCCTTCCACCTCGACGTCTGAGCAGCCATGACTCCAGGGGTGACCACACCTGACTTGATTTTGGGAACCTCTCACCAAGATGAGGGCTGTCAATGTCACCCAGTCTGGTCTCCATCCACTGGTCCCAGGCAGTCTCCTGCCTCGGGCTCCCAGGACATGGGGCTGACAGCTGTGAGCCAGGGTGCTCGGCCTGTACTCGCAAGTTCTGTCAGTGGGGGTGATGCAAATAACGACCCAGAATGGTTACCCCTGCATCCCATGTAGCCAGGACAGTGGACGCCACCAGGGAAGACTCCAGTGTTTGCATTCTGGGGAGTGATGACGTCTTGCTTCATGGCAAAGTGTGGTCTCAAACTCCCGGGATCCATCAGTCCCCCACCTCGGCCTCCAAAGCCACAGCCCGATTGTCTGCTGATCAACCATCTTTCAGGAACTCTAGGCCCAAGGCTAGGGCCTCCTTCCCAAATGATCTATCTCTGTTCACAATGATCCCAATTCTGTACACATATGGATTCTCTTCCTTTTTTGCTTTTTAAATGTTTTCTTTGAGTCGGAGTCCTACTCCATCTCCTAGGTTGGAGGGTCCTGGCTCGCTTCTGGCCATCACAACCTTGGATTGCTGGGCTCTGGCGAGCCTTTCACTGTGCTTCCACAGAACTGGAATGACAGGCACACACCATCATGCCCAGTCATTTGGGATGGAAGGTAGAGACGAGTCTCGCCGAGTTGCCAAGGCAGGTTTTGGTCCAGGGGCTTGGGCTGGCCACTAGCCTGCACCTCCTGAAATGCTAGGATGATGAGGCTGAGCACCAGAAGTTGGGGTGGGAAGGTAATGAGCTTGGGGGACCCTCACATGTGGGGGTCATGGGTGAAAGGACTGAGGTCAAAAGGTTTGCAGGAGAATGGATTTCTTTCTTTTTTCTTGCTTTCTTTTTTCTTTCTTTTCTTTCTTTCTCTCTCTTTCTTTCTTTCTTTCTTTCTTTCTTTCACTTCCTTTCCTTTCCTTTCCTTTCCTCACTAGGTTTCCCAGGCCACTCTCAAACTGCCCAAATTTGGCCATCCGTTTGGCCTGGGCCTCCACACTGCTGCAATCACAGGCTTTCCATTTGATCGACATCCTGGTTTTCCTGCCTGGTCCTGAACTCTGGGCCAGAGGTGATCTTCCTGTCGAGGCCTGCCCTCATCCAAGGTTTTCTGGGTTTTGATTGGGGTCAAGGTTGGGGCTTGCTATCATCTCCAGCCCAGTCTCAGCTCCCAGGTTTCAGACATCTTCCTGTCTCGGCCTCCATGAAGTGCCGAGGAGAAATGCTTGAGCTGCCCAGCTGGTCCCCCCAAACGGTTTGAGAGTCATGCCCTCCCTTTCCCCGAGGCCACCCCTTGGATGAGCAAGCAGGTCCACCCTGGGGTTCAAGGTGGGTCCAGGAGTGGGCACCCTGGCAGAGACACGCCCTGCAACAGGCACTCCCCTGTGGTGGGCTTGGTGAGCTACTCTAGCTGCCCTCTCCAGAGTCCCAGGTCTTCTGAAGGAAGCGGGCCTCTCAGGAGGGCCCCGAGAGGTATGTGAAGCCTGGTTGTGGGGGCTCACACCTGTCAAACTGGCACTTTGGGAGGATGAGGAGAGAGGATGGACTGAGCCGATGGGTTCAAGACCATCCCAGGCAGCTGGGCGAGATCTCATCTCTAAAAGAAGCCAAAAGTATGAGCTGTGTGTGGTGGCACACACCTGTCATTCTGCCCACTCGGGAGGCTGCAATGGGAGGATAAAGAGTGGGCCACTGCACTCCTGCCTGGGTGACAGAGCATGATGCTGATTCAAAAAGATGATACCAACCACCACCGTCACAACCACAGGCCGGGCTCAGGGACTCAGTCTGGCATCCCGGCCCTTCAGAGGCTTAAGCGAATGAACGGCCTAAGCCTGTGGATTGAAGACCACCTCAGGAGACTGGGCAAGACTTCGTCAGAGCTGTCAAAAATAAAACCAAAGATTAGCCGGTCATGATGTCATAGTCTTCTGGTACCAGTCACTCGGGAGGACATTATGGGATATCACCTGAGCCCAGCAGGTGAAGTCCGTGGTGGCCGTGGGCGTGCCCCAGCACTAAGGCCTGGGTGACTGAACGTGATTCAGACTCCAAAAAACAATAAACACCACCACCGCCACCACCACCACCCTTGCCACCCAGCGAGAGGAGTAACCCTCAAGGATGAGAGAGAAAAAGGCACTTCCCTCCTGTCGTTTGTGGGAGGTTTCAAAGGTGGCCACCGGTCAAGTCCATCCCATGCTTTTGACCACACATCACAGAATGCCTGCCTCCACACTCCACACTGGTGCCCCATGGCAAAGACACGTGTGAACTTATGGAACAGACTGCCCTGAGTTAGGGCGGCGGTCAAACACAGAATTATCAAAGCGGTCCGGCATCACTGCAGACAGTCCAGGTTCTGGTCACCAAGTCTGCCATATTCAGCGGGGGGAGGGCCACTTCCTCTCCTGATCACTCCATCATCCCCTGCCCGCGTGGACCTTTCACTGAGGGGCCATGGATGCCAGTTGTGATGCACATAGGAGGTGTCTTTTTTGTCACTGGAGTCTCCATTGGCCTGGTAGGGCACGGCGGCATGATTGTGGTTCCCAGGACCTCGAACTGTGGGGCTGAGGAAGTCTTCCCGCTTTGGCCCCCTAGCAGCCAGGACTCTGGGGGCCACCACGACAGACCCAATTTTGGGACTTCTTGCCAAGATGAGGTCTGCCAATGTTGCCTGGGTTCATCTCCAATCCCTCTGCTCAGGCAGCCTCCCGCCTCAGTGTCCCAGGCACGGGCTGATGGCATGAGTCATGGTGCCCGGCCTGGAATTGCATGTTCTCTTGGCAGGGGCAACACAAAGGAATGACCTGGGATGGAGGCCACCACATCCTTTATAGTTGGGACCACACGCGACTCCAGTGTTTGTGTTCTGGGGAGTGATGAGATCTCATTATGTGGCACAGGCTGGTCTTGAACTCCTGGGCTTCAAAGGTCCCCCACCTCAGCCTCCCAAAGCCACAGCCTGATTGTCTTCCAATGCACCATCTTTCAAGAACTCTAGGTCCTAGGCTGGGGCCTCCTTCCCAAATGATCTCTGTCTGTTCACAATGATCCCAATTCCATTCACAAATGGATGCTTTTCTTTTTTTTTCTTTTATCAGTTTTTCTTTGATTTAGAGTCTCACTCCGTTGCCCAGGTTGGAGGGTGGTAGCTTGCTTCCAGCTGCCACAGTCTTGGCCCACTGGGCTCCCTTGAGTCTTTTCCCGGCCTTCTGAGGAGCCAGAACAACAGGCTCACACCACCACCCCTAGTCATTTGGGATGGAGGGTAAAGATGAGTGTCACTGAGGTGCCCAGGCAGGTCTCAGCACACAGGCTTGGGCTAGACAATGGCCTTGGCCTACAAAAGCACTAGGATGGTGAGATTGAGCTCCAGAGTCAAGCCTTGATCCTTCCTCGAAAATGAACTAGAAGGCCTGGTGTGTCAGCCCACGTTTGGAATCCCAGCGCTCTGGGAGGCCAAGGCTGGACAATGGCGGGAGTCCTGGAGCCCAAGGCCATCCCAGGTCATGCAGGGTGACCCCGTTTCCTCACCCATAAAACAGGGGGTCTGGAGTCGAGGTGCCTATCTTCCTGGCCATTCTGGAGGCTGAGAATTGTCAGATACCACGATTTTGAGGCTGGTGGTGAATGTCAGTCATGTTATTGGGCCCCAGTCTGGGCCACAGAGCTATACCCTGCCTCCCAAGACATCAGAATCGTACACAGATTTTCAACTGTGTGTGGTGTGTTCCCAAGGTGATTGTCTTTAGAACCAATATAAATGGGATGGGGGAAGAAATGTCCCTGGGTTAGGGATGTGTCCCTAGCCTTTCTTGGCAGAAGGTTCTCATTGCCAAGTTGGAGGGTCGGCCAGACTGAGGCACATTTCACATCTCGGAGAGGAGAGCTGAGAGAAACCGAGCTAGGGAGGCTTGGGAAATCCCACAGAAAAGTGGGAGCAGTCATAGGGGTGGTTTGTGGGTGAAAGCTGCTGAGCTTGGGGGACCTTCACATCTGATGGGGGTGGGGGAGAAGGACTGAGGGCAGAAGGTTTGCAGGAGAATGGATTTCTTTCTTTCTTTCTTTCCTTTCTACCTTCCTTACACTCTTCCTTCCTTCCTTCCTTCCTTCCTTTCTTTCTTTCTTTCTTTCTTTCTTTCTTTCTTTCTTTCTTTCTTTCTTTCTTTCTTTCTTTCTTTCTTTCTTTTCTTTCCTCACTAGGTTTTCCAGGCTGCTTTCAAACCAGCTAACTCAGGTCATATTTTCAGCATGGTCTCCCAAACTCCTGTGATCGCAGGTTTTCCATATCATTGGCATCCTGGTCTACTGCCTGGTCTTGAACTCTGGGCCGAAGGCGATCCTATTGCCAAGGTCTGAAGTCACCCAAGGTTTTCTGGTTTTGCTTGGAGTCGAGGTGAGGTTTTGCTATGGTGTCCAGCCTGGACTGGTGCTACCAGATTCCAGCCATCTTCCCATCTCGGCCTCCCCGAATGCCAAGGAGACATGCTTGAGTCACCCGGCAGTCACTGCCCTCCTGAAGGTTTGAGAATCATGCTGTCAGTTTCCCCGAGGTGGCCCCTCAGAGAAGTGAGCGGGTCCACCCTGAGGAACAATGCTGGAGGAGGGGTGGGAGCCCCAGTGGAGACACGCCCATATGCCAGGTGCTCCCCACGCAGACGTCCCGGGAGGTTACTCTGATCACCCTCTCTGGGGTTGCAGGTCGTCACAAGGGAGCGGACCTCACTATGGGGCACTGAGAGGGATGTGGAGGTCAGGGATGAGGGATCTCGTCTCTCATCCTGGTGCTCAGGGTTTGAGACCAGCCCAGGCACCTTGCCCAGACCACATCTCTACAAGAAGCCAAAAAATGAGGCAAGATTGGTGGCACAGGTCTTCCATTTCGGCCACTCAGGAGGCTGCTGCAGGTGGATCACTGGAGCCCAGCTGGTGAATGCTGAGAGTGGGCCCCTGCACTCCAGCCTGGGTGACAGAGTGGGACTCCGGCTCAGAATAATACCAACCACCACCACAACCACAGGCTGGTCTGAGGACCACAGCCGGGCATCCCGGTCCTTTGGAGGCACAGTTGAGTGGACGGCTTGACCTGCAGGTTTGACATCAGCCCAGGACATGGGGTCAGACCTCGTCTTGGCCATTAAAAATAAATCCAAATATAAGCCAGGCTTGGTGGCACAGGGCTGTGATTCCAGCCACTTGGTGGGCCAAACAGGAGGATCATCTGAGCAGAGCAGGTAGAGTCCGTGGTGTCCGTGAGTGTTCCCCTACACTAAGGCCTGAGCAACAGAGCCCGATTCCGACTCCAAATAATAATAATCACCACCACCACCACGACCATCACCCCTGCCACTCAGGGCGAGGAGTCAACCTCAGGAATGGGAGATGCAAAGGCACTTTCCCGCCTGTCTTCCCAGGCAGTTTCAAAGTTAGCTTCTGGGAACGTCCATCATGCACCTTTGGCCATACGTCCCAGAAGTCCTGCCTCCACCCTCCACACTCGTGCCCCACAGCAAAGACACATGTGAGCTCAAGAAACAGACTGCCGTGAGTTAGGGTGGCCGTCGGGCATAGAGCGATCAAGTATGTTCGGCAATGCCATGGCCAGCCCAGGTTCCGGTCATGAGGTCTGCTTCCTTCAGGCGAGGGGAGGGGCCCTTCCTCTCCTGATCACTCTGTCATCTCATGAACACGCAGACATTTCCCTGGGATGCCATGGCCGCCCATCGTGGCACATGTTGGATGTGTCTTTTTTTCACCGGAGTCTCCGGCGGCCGGGCTGGGGCATGGCAGCATGATCCTGGCTTCCAGGGCCTTGACCTGCAGGGCTGAGGTGGTCCTCCCACCTCAGCCCCTGAGCAACCTGGACTTCAGGGGCCACCATACCTGACTTGATTTTGGGGCCCTCTTGCCAAGACGAGGTCTGGCCACATCGCCCGGGCTGGTCTCTGACCCTGGGGACTCAGGCAGCATCCCACCTTGGCCTCCTAGGGCCCAGTACTGGTGGTTGTGAGTGTCAGGACCAGGCCTATACTCGCAAGTGCTGTCAGTGTGGGTGACATAAAGGCACACCCCAGGATGTAGGCCACCATATCCCATGTAGCCAGGATGCGTGCACCACCATGACTGACTCAGGGCTTATGTTCTGAGGAGCGACGAGGTCTCGCTACTTTGCCCAGGCTGGTCTCAAACTTTCGAGTTGCAGTGGTCCCCGCCTCAGGCTCCCAAAGCCACAGCTCAATTGTTTGCAGATCCACTGTCTTTCGAGATTTCTAGGCCCAAGGCTGGAGCCTCCTTCCTAAGTGAACTCTGTCTGTTCACAATGATCCCAACTCCATACACAAATGGGTGCTTTTCTCATTTTTCCTTTTTTTCCTTGAGTCGGAGTCTCACTCCTTTGCTCAGGCTTTGTGGTGGTGGCTCATTCCCAGCCACTGCAGTCTCGGCCCACCAGGCTCTGGTGAGCCTTTCTTCTGCCTTCCAAGGAGCTGGCATGACAGGTGTGTGCCACCACACACAGCTCATTTGGGATGGATGGTAGAGACGAGGTCTGGCCAAGTTGCCTGGGTGGTTCTCAGCCACGGGTTCATGCCAGCCGCTGGCTTGGCCTGTCAAGGCACTGGGATGATGAGGCTGAGCCCCCAAGCCTGGCCTTGATCCTTCACCAAAAGTGACCCGAAGGCCTGGTGCAGCAGCCCACACTTGGAATCCCAGCACTCTGGGAGTCTGAGGTGGTGTGATGGCTGGAGCCCAGGAGCCTAAGGCCAGACTGGGCCATGCAGGCAGACCCCATCTCCGCACTCATCTAAACAGGGAGTCTGGGGTCAATGGTCCTGTCATCCTGGCCACTCCAGAGGCTGAGGTTGGAGGATCACCGGAGCCTGCGAATTCGAGCCTGGCGATGAACCATGGTCATGACCATGGGCACCAGGGTAAGCCACAGAGCTAGACCCTGTCTCCAAAATCATCAGAATCATACACAGATTCTAAACTGCACATGGTGTGTTCACAGGGTGACTGGCTTTAGATCAGGAATAATGGGATTGAAGAGAAAGAAATGTCCCAAAGCCACAGCCTGATTGTCTGCTGATCCATCGTCTTTTGGGAACTCTATGCCCAAGGCTTCAGCCTTCTTCCCAAATTATCTCTGTCTGCATACGATGATCCCAACTTGATGCACAAATGGATGCTCTTCTTTTATTTCCTTTTTTTTGAGTCAGAATCTCATTCTGTCATCCAGGCTGGATGGCGGTGGCTCGCTCCCAGTCACCGCAGCCTTGGCCCACAGGGCTCTGGTGATCTTTCACCACTGGTCTTCCAGGGAGATAAAATGACAGGTGTGTGCCACCACGCTCGGCTCATTTGGGATGGAAGGTAGAGATGAGGTCTTGCCGAGGTGCTCAGGTGTATCTCAGACTTGCGGGCTCAGACCAGTGGCTGGCCTCAGCCTCCCAAAGCACTGCGATGATTAGGTTGAGGTCCTGAGCCCAGCCTTGATCATTCATCAAAAACTAACCAGAAGGCCAGGCATGAAGGCTGAATCAGGAGGATGGCTGTAGCCCATATGATCAATGCAAACTTGGGCCTCGCAGGAAGACCCTGTCTCTGCACCCATCCAAACAGTGGTGCTGGGGACATGGTGCCCTTCATCCTGGCCACTCCTAGGCAGAGGTGGGAGGATCACCAGAGCCCACGATTATGAGGCTGGCAGTGAACGATGGTCTTGTCCCCAGGCTCCAGCCTGGGCAACAGAGCCACACCCTGTCTCCAAAAACATAAGAATCATGCCATGCTCAGTGGCTCAGCCTGTAATCCCATGCCTACTTGGCGAGACCTCATCTCTACAATAAATAAAAAATCAGCTGGGCATGGTAGTGCATGCCTGTAGTTCTAGCTACTTGGAAGGCTGAGGCGGAAGGATTGCCAGAGCCCAGCATGTCGAGGCTGCCGTGTCCAGGAGCGGCTACTGCACCCCAGTCTGGGCGACAGAGTGAGACTCCAACTCAAAAAAACAAACAAACAAAAAAAATAATAAACAGATTCTCAACTGTGCATGGTGTGTTCAAAGAGTGACTGGCTTTAGAGTCAGAAAAAATGACACGGGGGAAAAAATGTCCCTGGGTGAGGGATGTGTCCCTTAACTTTCTTGGCATAATGCCCTTGTTGCCGAGTCAGTGGACCAGCCTGCCTGGGGCACATTTCTCACCTCGGAGAGGAGAGTCAGCAGGAAACCAGCCAGAGAGTCTCTGGAACTCCTGCATCTAAGTGGGGGCAGCCATTGGGGGAGTTGGGGTTGTAAGGTGCCTAGCTTGGGGGACCCTCGTATGTGGGTGTCCAAGGGAAAATGACTGAGGGCCGAAGGTTTTCAGATGAAGGGATTTCTTTGTTGACTTAGATTTTCTTTACGCCTTTCTTTCTTTCTTCCTTTCTTGCTTTCTTTCTTACTTTATTTTCTTTCTTTCCTCACTAGGTTGTCCAGGTTGCTCTCAAACTGCCCAACTCGGGACATCCTCTCAGCCTTGGTCTCTCAAACTGCTGCAATCACAGGCTTTCCATTTGGTCGACATCCTGGTCTTCCTGTCTGGTCTTGAACTCTGGGCTGGAGGTGATCCTCCCGCCGAGGCCTGCCCTCACCCTAGGTTTTCTGGGTTTTGCTTGGGGTCATGCTGGGAGCGTACTATGATGTCCAACTTTATGTTGAGATCCTGGGCTCTGGCCATCTTCCCATCTCATCCTTCCCGAGTGACAAGGAGACAGGTGTGAGTTGCCAGGCAGTTCCCGCTCCCTGATGGTTTGAGAGCCATGCCCTTCCTTTCCCTGAGTTGGCCTTTGGGAAGGGTGAGCAGTTCCAACCCGAAGAACGAGGAGGGCAGAGGTGTGACACCCCAGCGGGTACACACTCCTGCCTCAGGGGCTCCCCAAGGGGAGGCCTCAGCAGGTGACTGTGTCCACACTCTCTGAGGTCCCAGATCATCAGAAGGGAGTGGTCCTCATGGTGGGTACCAAGAGGGGTGTGCAGGCTGGGCTCAGGGGCTCAGGCCTGTCATCTCAGCATTCTGGGAGACCGAGGTGAGAGGATGGACTTAGCTTCCAGGTTCGAGACCAGCCCAGACAACTTGGCGTGACCTGGCCTCTACAAAAAGCCAAAAAAATGATCCAAGCATGGTGGCACATGCCTGTCCTTCCGGTCACTCAGGAGACAGCCGGGGGAAGATCTCCAGAGTCCTGCTGGTGGAGGCTGCTGTGGCCGAGAGTGGACCTCTGTGCTCCGGCTTGTGTGACAGAACAGGACTCCAACCTAGAATAAAAACAACCACCACCACAACCACAGGTCAGCCTCAGGGGCTCAGCCTGGCATCCCTGCCCTACAGAGGCCAAGCATGTGGATGGCCTGAGCCTGCAGGTTTGACACCAACCTGGGACACGGAGTGAGATGTCATCTCAGCCATCAAAAATAAATCCAAAGATTAGCCGGTTGTGGTGGCACAGGCCTGTTTCCAGAAATTTGGTGGGCTGAGGCGAGAGGATCACCTAAGTCCAACAGGTGGAGTCTGCAGTGGCTGTTAGCATGCCCGTGCACTCCGGCCTTGGGGACAGAGTGGGATTCCAACTCTAAATAATAATAATCACCACCACCATCACCCTGGCCACCCAGTGTGACGAATCATCCTCAAGGATGGGATAGAAAAATGCACCTTCCTGCCTGTCATTCATGGGAAGTTTCAAAAGTGGCCACCGGGCAAGTTCATCCAGCGCCTTCAGCTATGCACCCCAGATGGCCTGCCTCCACCCTCCACACTTGTGCCCCATGGCAAAGACACAAGTGAGATCACAGAAAGACATCTCTGAGCTAGGGTGGCCGTTGGGCACAGAGTGAGCAATGCGCTGCAGCAAGGCAGAGGCCAGCCCAGGTTCTGGTCGCCTGGTCTGCCAACTTCGAACAGGGGGAGGGCCCCTTCCTCTCCCGATCTCTCCATCATCCCCTGCACATGCAAACGTTTCCCTGGGGAGCTGTGGACACCCATCGTGATGAACATGGGAGGTGTATTTTTTGTCGCCGGAGTCTCCATCAGCGCGACTGGGGTGCGCCAGCACAATTCAATGTTTTGACCTGTGGGGTTCAGCCCTTCCTCCCACCTCAGTTCCCGAGCAGCCAGGACTCAAGAGGCCACCATGCCTGACACTATTTTGGGAACCTGTCACCGAGACTAGTTCTTGCCATGTCACCCAGCCTGGACTCTGACCGTAGGGCTCAGGCAGGCTCACTCCTTGGCCTACCAGGGCATGGGTTTGATATCCTTGAGTCATGGTGCCCGGCCTGGACTTGACTTACTGTCAATGAGGGTAACACAAAGGCACATCCTGTGTTGGAGGCCACCGCATTCTGTGTAGCTGGGACCACAGGCACCACCATGTGCAACTCCAGTGTTTGCATTCCAGGGAATGACAAGTTCTCACTACGTGACCCAGGCTGGTCTCAAACCTCCATGCACCAGCAGTGCCCCGCCTCGTTCTCCCAAAGCCACAGCCTGATTGTCTGCTGATCCACCGTCTTTCAGGAACTCTAGGCCCAAGTTTGCAGCCTGATTCCCAAAAGATCTCTGTCTGTTCACAATGATCCCAATTCCATACTCAAATGGATGCTTTTCTTTTCTTTCCTTTTTTCCTTTTTTTCTTTGAGTCAGAATCTCACTACATAGCCCATGCTGTAGGATGGGTTCTTGCTCTGGCCACTGCAGCCTCGGCCTGCCAGGCTCCAGCAAGCCTTTCCCCAGCCTTCCAAGGAGCCACAATGACAGGTGCATGCCACCACAACCAACTCACTTGGGATGGAGTGTAGAGACAAGGTCTTGCCGAGGTGCATGGGTGGGTCTCCACCCACAACTCAGGCTGGTCCCTGGCTTTGGCCTCCCAAAGCGCTGGGATGACGAGGCTGAATACTCGAGCCCACCCTCGATCCTTTGTCAAAAATGAACCAGAAGGCCTGGTATGGGGTCCCATGCCTGGAATCCAAGCGCTCTGGGTGGCCAAGGTGGGAGGATGACTGAAGCCCAGGAGCCTAAGGCCAGCCCAGTCAGTGCAGGGAGACACCATCTCTGCACCCATCCAAACAGGGGGTCTGGTGTCAAAGTGACCGTCATCCTGGCCACTCCACAGGCTGAGGCAGGAGGATAGCTGGAGCCCACCATTTCGAGGGTGGCAGTGAATGATAGTCTTGTCCCTGGGCCCCTTCTGGGCCACAGAGCCAGACTCTGTCTCCAAAAACATCAGAATTGTACACAGTTTCTCAAGTGCACATGGTGTGTTCACAGGGCGAATGGTTTTAGAGACAGGAAACATAGGTTTTGGGGAGAAGAAATTGCCCCAAGTGAGGAATGTTTCCTTTGCCTTTCCTGGCAGAATTTCCTAGCTGCTGAATGGGAGGGTCAGCCTGTCTGGGGCACAGTTCTCACCTTGGTGAGAAGAGCTGGCACTAACCCGGCCAGGGAGACTTGGGAACTCCCACTCCAAAACAGGGGCAACCATTGGGGGGGGTTTGGAGTTGGAAGGTGCCGAGATTGGGGGACCCTCACATGTGGCGGTGGGGAAGGACTGAGGGCAGAAGGTTTGCAGGATAATGGATTTCTTTCTTTCTTTTTCTCTCTCTCTTTTGTTTCCTCACTAGGTAGCCATGGATGCTCTCAAACTGCCTAACTCGGGCCTTCCTCTTGGCCTCGGACTCCCAAACCCTGAGATCACAGGCTTTCCATTTGGTCAATCATCCTGGTCTTTCTGCCTTGTCTTGAATTCTGGGCCTGAGGTGATCCTCCCGCCAGGCCTGCCCTCACTCAAGGATTCCTGAGTTTTTCTTGGTGTCAAGGTGGGGGCTTTCTAGGGTGCAGCCTGGTACCAGCTCCTGGGCAACAGCTATCTTCCTGTCTCAGCCTCCCCAAGTGAGAGGAGACAAGTGTGAGTTGCCCGACAGACTCCCCAAGGTTTAAGAGTCATGCCCTCCCTTTCCCAAGGCAGTCCTGCGGAGAAGCGACCGGGTCCACCATGGGGAACAAGGCAGGCTGAGGGGTGGCTGCCCAGCAAAGACATTCCCCTGCCCCATGCGCTCTGCTAGGGTGGGTTTTGTGGGCGATTCCAGCTGCCCTCTCTGGGGTCCCAGGTAGTCTGAAGGGAGTGTACTTTGTCTTGGGGCCTCAAGAGTGATGTGAAGCCCAGCATGGGGGCTCACGCTTGTCACCCCAATGTTTTGGGAGGCCGAGGTGAGAGGATGGCTTAAACCTGAGCCCCCATTTTTGAGGCCATCCCGGACACCTTGGCAAGACCTCTTCTCTACAAGAAACCAACAAAATGAGCTGAGTATGGTGCCCCACATAGTCATTCCAGTCACTCGGGAAGCCCAGCAGGTGGAGGCCACAGTGACTGAGAGCAGGCACCTGTGATCCATCCTGGGTGACAGGGTGGGACTCTGAATCACAAGAAAAATACCAACGACCACCACCACAACCACAGTCTGGGCTCAGGGGCTCAGACTGGCATGCCAGCACTTCATAGGCTGAGGCAAGAGGATGGCCTGAGCCTGCGGGTTTGAGACCAGCCCAGGACATTGGGTGAGACCTCACCTGGGAAATCAAAAATAAATCCAAAGATTAGCTGAGTGTGGTGGTACAGGACAGTGGATCCAGACACTCAGGGTGCTGATGTGGACCGATTGCCTGAGCCCGTCAGGTGGGGTCCACGGTGGCCGTGAGTATGCCCCTGCACTCCGGCCTGGGTGACAGAGTGGTATTCCAACTCCAAATAATGATAATCACCACCACCACCACCACTACGACCCTCGCCACCCAGCGTAAGGCATCAACCTCAGGGATGGGAGAGAGAAATGCACTTTCCTGTCTGTCATTCGTGGGAAGTTTCAATGGTGGCCTCCAGGCAAGTCCATCCTGTGCCTTCAGCCATGCGCCCCAGAAGACCTGGCTCTACCTTCCACATTCATGCCCCACGGCAAAGACATGTGTGAGTTCACAGAACAGACAGCCCCAAGCTAAGGCAACCATCGGGCATAGAGCGATCACCTGGTCTGCCAGTCACCTGGTCTGCCAACTTCGGGTGGGGGGAGGGCCCCTTCCTCTCCAAATCACTGCATCATCCCCCGCACACATGGAATTTTCTCTGGGGAGCCATGGAGGTGCATCGTGATGCACATGGGAGGTGTCATTTTTTCACCAGAGTCTCTGTCGGCAGGGCTGGAGTGTGGCAGCATCATGGTGGTTTCTGGGGCCTCAACCTGAGGGGCTCAGGCTGTCTTTCTGCCTTGGCCCACGAGCAACCAGAACTCCGTGGGCCACCATGCCTGACTCGCTTTTGGTGACCTCTTGCCAAGACTAGATCTGGCCACATCGACCAGCCTGGTCTCCGACCCCTTGGCCCAGGTAACCTCCTGCCACGGTCTCCCAGTGTGCGTGTGTGATGGCCGTGAACCACAGTGCCTGGTCTGGACTTGCACGTGCTGTTGGTGAGGGTGACACTAAGGCACACCCTGGGGGGAGGCCACCGCATCCTGTGTAGCTGGAACCATGGGCCCCACCACATGTGGCTCGTGTGTTTGAATCCCGGGGAGCAGTGTAGTCTCGCTACATAACCCAGACTGGTCTTGAACTCCCAGGCTCAAGTGGTACCCCAACTCGGCATCCCAAAGCCACAGCCCATTTGTCTGCCAATCTACCATCTTTTGGGAACTCTACAACCAAGGCTGTGGCCTCCTTCACCAATGGTCTCTATCTGTTCATGATGATGCCAATGGATGTTCTTCTTTTGTTTCCTTTTTTTTATTGTTTGAGTAGGAGTCTCACTCCTCACCCAGGTTGGAGGGCGGTGGCTTGTTCCCAGCCAGTGCAACCTCGGCCTGCCAGTCTCCAAAAAGCTGTATTCCACAGGCCTTCCAAGAAGCCAGAACAACAGGCACACACTACAACGCTTGGTTCATTTGGGATGGAGGGTATAGACAAGGTCTTGCTGAGTTGCCCGGGCATGTCTCAGACACACTGGCTGGGGCCAGCTGCTGGCCTTGGTCCCCCAAAATGCTGGGATGAAGAGGTTGAGCCACTGAGCTTGGCCTAGATCCTTTGTCAAAAAAGAACCCAAAGGCTGGGTGCGGTAACCCACGCCTGGAATTCAAGTGCTCTGGGAGGTTGAATCATGAGATGACTGTAGCCAAGGAACTCAAGATCAGCCTGGCCATGCAGAAGAACCCATCTCCGCACCCATCCAAACAGGGGGTCTGGGGTTGTGGTGCCCATCATCCCAGACACTGCTTAGGCAGGAGGACTACTGGAGCCTGTGATTTCGAGGCTGATGGTGAATGAGGGTTGTGACCCCCGGTCCCAGCATGGACCATAGAGTCAGACTTTGTCTCCAAAATCATCAGAGTAGTATACAGATTCTCAACAGCGCATGGAGTGTTCAAAGGGCGACTGGATTTAGAGTCAGAAAAAATGGTACATGGTGGGAAGAAATATCCCCAGGTGAGGGATGTGTCCCCGGCCTTACTTGGCATAAGGTCCTCATTGACGAGTCAGAGGGCTGACCTATATGTGGTACATTTCTCACCTAGGAATGCAGAGCTGGCAGAAACCCAGCCAGGGAGCCTCTGGAACTCCTGCACCAAAATGGGGGCAGTCATTGGTTAGTGGTTGGGGCTGGAAGGTGCCGAGCTTGGGGCACTCTCCTATGTGGGGTTGGCAGAAGGGGAAGACTGAGGTTAGAAGGTTTGCAGGCAAATGGATTTCTTTGTTGACTTAGAATTTCTTTCTTTCTTTCTTTCTTTCTTTCTTTCTTTCTTTCTTTCTTTCTTTCTTTCTTTCTTTCTTTCTTTCTTTTCCTCTCTCTCTCTCTTTTGTTTCCTCACTAGGTAGCCCTGGCTGCTCTAAAACCATCCAACTCAAGCCTTCCTCTTGGCCTCGGCCTCCCAAGCTGCTGCAATAACAGGCTTTCCACTGGGTTGACATCCTGGTCTTCCTACTTGGTTTGAACTGTGGGCTTGAGGAGATCCTCCTGCCGAGTTGTACCCTCACCCAAGATATTTTAGGTTTTGCTTGGGGTCGAGGTGGGGGCTTGCTATGGTGTTCAGTATGGTCTAAGCTCCTGGGCTCTGGCCATCTTCCCGTCTCAGCCTCCCCAAGTGCAGAGGAGACAGGCGTGAGTCTCCTGGGCAGCCCTGCCACCCATGATGGTTTGAGAGTCTTGCCCTCCCTTTAGCCCTAGGTGGTCCCCGGGAGAACCGAGCAGGTCTATCCTGGGGAATGAGGAAAGCTGAGTTGTGGGTGCCCTGATGGAGACACACCCCTGAGCCAGGCCCTCACTCAGGTGGGCTGCGGGCAATTCCAACTTCCCTCTGCAGGTCCTGGGTCATCTGAAGAGAGCACACCTCACAGTGGGGCACACAGATGGGTGTGAAATCCAGGCGTGGGGGTTCAGGCCTGTCACGCCAGCATTTTGGGAGGCCTAGGTGAGAGGACAGCCTGAGCTCCTGAGTATGAGACAAGCCAGGGCAATTGGCAAGACCTAGTCTCTACACAAAGCCAACAAAATGAGCCAAGTGTGGTGGCACATGCTTGTCGTTCTGGTCACTCTGGAGACCATGGTGGGAGGATAGCTGGAGCCCAGCTGGGGGAGGCCACAGTGACTGAGAGTGGGCACCTCCACTCCGGCCTGGGTGACAGAGGGGAACTGCGACTCAGAATAATAATAGCATCAACAACTACCTCACCAACAGGCTGGGCTCTGGGGCTCAGCCTGGCATCCCGGTCCTTCGGTGGTTGATGTGAGTGGTTGGCCTGAGCCTGTGGGTTCAAGCGAGACCTCATCTCGGTCATCAAAAATAAATCCAAATATTAGCCAGGTTTGATGGCGCAGGCCTGTGGTTCCAGTCACTCGGGGGACCAAGGCAGGAGGACCGCCTGAGCCCAGCAGTTGGAGTCTGCAGTAGCCGTTAGTGTGCCCCTGTGTTCCAGCCTGGGTGACAAAGCAGGATTCCAACTCCAAATAATATTAATCACCACCACCAACACAGGGGTAGTAACCACCCTTTCCACACAGCGTGAGGAGTCACCCTCAGGAATGGGAGAGGAAAAGGCACTTTCTCGCCTATCATTCACGGAAGGTTTCAAAGGGGGCCAATGGGCATGTCTGTCCCATGCCTTTGGCCATGCCTCCCAGAAGGCCTGCCTCCACCCTCCACACGTGTGCCCCATGGCAAAGACACGTGTGAGCTCACAAATGAGGCAACCCTAGCTAGGGCGGCCATCGGACACAGAGCGATCAAGGTGGTATTGCAATGCCGGGGCAAGTCCAGGTTCCGGTTGCCCAATCTGCCAACTTCAAGCAGTGGGAGGGCCCCTTCCTCTCCTGATCACTCCATTGTGCCCCATTCACACGAATGTTTCCTTGGGAAGCCATGGAAGTTCATCATGATGCACGTGGGAGGTATCTTCTTTGTCACCGCAGTCTCCGTCAGTGGGACTGGGGTGTGGCAGCACGATCGTAGCTCCCGGGGCCTCAACCTGAGAGGATCAGGCAGTCCTCCTGTTGCATCCCCTGAGCATCTGGGACTCCAGGGCCACCAGGTCTGACTCGATTTTGGGGACCTCTCACCAAGACTAGTTCTGGCCAGGTTACCAAGCCTGGTTTCTGAACCTTGGGCTCAGGCAGTCACCCACCTTGTCTTCCCAAAGCACAGGTGTGATGACCATGAGCCACTGTGCCCAGCCTGGACTCACACATGCTGTCAGTGAGGACAATGCAAAGGCAAACCCCAGGATGGAGGCCACTGCATCCTGTGTAGCTGGTACCACGGGCACCACCACGTGAGACTCCAGTGCTTGCATTCTGGGGAGTGGCAAGGTCTTGCTACTTGCCCCAGGTTGGTCTCACACTCCAGCAGTCCCCCACCTCGGCCTTCCAAAGCCACAGTCTGATTGTCTGCCAATCCACCATCTTCGGGAATGCTAGGCTCAAGGCTGAGGCCTCTCTCCCAAAGATGTCTATTTATGATGATCCCAACTCCATACACAAATGGATGCTCTACTTCTCTTCTCTGTTTTAGATTCGTAGTCTCACTCCATTGCCCAGGATGGAGGGTGGTGGCTCTCTCCTGGAACTGCATCCTTGGCCCACAAGGCTCCAGCGAGACTTCTCCCTTGGCCTTCCAAGGAGCTGGAACAACAGGAGTGCACCACCATGCTGGGCCCATTTGGGATGGAGGGTAGAGACGAATTCTTGCCGAGTTGCCCAGGTGCATCTTGAATCTTCTGGCTCAGGCCAGTGTCTGGCTTTGGCCCCCAATTAGCTAGGATGACGAGGCTGAAACCCCAAGTCTGGGCTTGATCCTTCATGAACAAAAAGAACCAGAAGGCCACATATGGTGACCAATGCCTGGATTCCCAGCCCTCTAGGAGGACGAGGCAGGAGGATGGCTCGAGCCCAGGAGCTCAAGACCAGCCCAGGTCATGCAGGGAGACCCCGTCTCTGCACCCATCCAAACAGGTGGTCTGGGATAGTGGTGCCCGTCATCCTGACCACTCTGGAGGCTGACAAGGGAAGATCATCAGAGTTCACAATTTCGAAGCTGGCAGAGAACGATGGTCGTGTCATCAGGACATAGCCTTGGCCACATAGTCAGAACCTTTCTCCAAAAACATCAGAATCATACTCAGATTCTCAACTTCACGTGGTGTGTTTAAATGGGCATGGCTTTAGAACCAGAGAAAACGGATCTGGGGATGAAGAAATGTCCCCAGGTGAGGCATGTTTCCCCTACATTTCTTTGTGGAAGGTGCTCATTGCCGAGTTGGAGGGCCGACTTGCCTGTGTCACTGACCTTGGAGAGGAGAGCTGACAGGAACCTGGCCAGGAAGCCTCAGGAAATCCCACACCGAAGTAGGGGTAGACTTTGGGGGGTGTTTGGGCTTGAAGGTGCCGAGTTTGGGGGACTCTCACATGTGAGGAGGGCAGGGGGAAAGGACAGAGGGCAGAAGGATTGCAGGAAAGTGGATTTCTTTCTTTCCTTCTTTTTTTTTTTCCTTCCTTCCTTCCTTCCTTCCTTCCTTCCTTCCTTCCTTCCTTCTTCTTTCTTTCTTTCAAGATGTGGGGTACAATTCGGGATTAGGTATACAAGTGCTCATTGTACAGGCAAAGTTTGGCCCTCCCTCTGGTCCCCATTATGCCTGGTTTAAGATCAGGTACCCTTATTGATGTTATATGATCCCCCCTCCCCTGGCATTGTCTCTCTACTACTAATCCCCTTTTTACAGTATTATGGTAAATGTCCAGGGTCTGCTTTAAGAGTGAGAACATGTGGTGCTCAGTTCTTTGTTTCTGTGATAGATTACTGAGTATTATAGAGTATTTCTATGATACTTCTAAATCCATTCAAGTTGCTGTGAAGGCCACATAAATTCTAAGGAAGGACTTCTCTGAAAGGATTTGGAGCTTGGGACTTGAGAACCATACTATTTATGTATTAGAGGGCAGCCCCACAATGCCTGAGGACCTCGCCTCAAATGTTTTCATTTCTTTTGAGTAAGTAATTAAGAGTAAACCGTCTGGCTTATCTGGCAAGTGTATGTTTAATTGTACAAGAAAATACATCTTTTTCCAAAGTAGTTTGTCCATTTGCATTCTCATCAGCAATGTCTGTATCTAGCATATTACTTCATCTCTTCACTTATTAATTCTTCCTTAATTTGTCTCACATTGTTATGCAGTTTTGAGTATATAGGTATGGCTTGTATTTTGTTAAACATACATCTGAGTATTTCTTTTTTTTATGCTCTTGCATAGCCTTTTTTGCCTTCATATATTTTAAACTTGTGTTATTAGGTAAACAGCATTTACGACCATTAAAATATGTCCATCCTAGCCGGGCTCAGTGGCTCAGCCTGTAATCCCGTGCCTTTGGGAGGCTGAGGTGAGTGGATTGCCTGAGCCCGCGGGTTCGAGACTCGC
>NW_007252918.1:1001481-1013809 GCF_000164805.1 Carlito syrichta
GCAGTTCTTTCTTTCTTTCTTTCTTTCTTTCTTTCTTTCTTTCTTTCTTTCTTTCTTTCTTTCTTTCTTTCTTTCTTCACTAAGTTGCCCATGCTGCTCTCAAACCACCTAACTCAGGCCATCTTCTGGGCCTGGGCCTCCAAAACGGCTGTGATCATAAGCTTTCCATGGGATAAACATCCTGGTATTCCCTCCTGGTCTTGAACACTGGGCCAGAGGTGATCCTAATGATGATGTCTGGGTTTTGCTTGGGGTCAAGGTGGGGGCTTGCTATGGTGTCCAGCCTGTTCTCAAGTTCTGGGCTCCAATCATCTGCCTGTCTCGGCCTCCCTCAGTGGTGAGGAGACAGGCGTACCTTGTTCAGCCATCCCCGCCCCCCAAAAGGTTTGAGAATCATGACCTCACTTTCCCCAAAGCAGACCATGAGAGGAGCGAGCAGGTCCACTCTGGGAATGAGACAAGTGTAGGTTTGGGCTTTCCAGCAGAGACACATCCCTGCGACAGGCTCTCCTTCAGTGCAGGCTCGATGGGCAACTCCTGCTGCCCACTCCAGAGTCTGAAGTTATCTGAAAGGCCTCATGTTGGGGCACCAAGAGGTATGTGAAGGCCAGGTGCGGTGGCTCACACCTGTCATCCAGTGCTTTGGGATGCAGAGGCGAGAGGATAGCCTGAGCCCTTGGGATCGAGACCAGCCCAGGCACCTACCAAGACCTTGTCTCTACAAAAAAATCAACAAAATGAGCTGAGCGTGGTGGCACACACCTGTTTTTAGGGCCACTCGGGATGCCACAGAGGAGGATCTCAGGAGCCCAGTTGGTGGAGGCTGAGGTGGCCGAGAGCGGGTCCTGTGCTCCAGACTGGGAGACTGAGCAAGACTATGACTCAGAATAATAATTCCAACCAGGAACACCACAATCACAGTCCAGGCTCAGAGGCTCAGCCTGCCATCCCGGCCCTTTGGAGTCCAAGGAAAGTGGACAGCCTGAGCCTGCCGGTTTGAGACCAGCCTGGGACACTGGGCGAGATCTTGTCTCGGGCATCAAAAATAAATCCAAAGATTAGACTGGCGTGGTGGTGCAGGCCTGTGATTCCAGTTACTCGGGGGCTGAGGCTGCAGGATCGCCAGAGCCCAGCAGTTGGAGTCTGTAGTGGCTGTGAGCATGCACCGGCACTCTGGCCTGGGCAACAGAGCGGGATTCCGATTCCAAATAGCAATAATTACCACCAATACCACCACCACCACCCCTGCCAACCAGCGTGAGATTTCATCCTCAGGGATGGGGAAGGAAAAGGCACTTTATCTACTGTTATTTGCAGGAGATTTCAAAGGTCTTCACTGGGCTTGTCTGTCCTGCACATTCCACTACGCATCCCAGAAGGCCTGCTTCTAACCTCCACATTCGTGCCCAACAGCAAAGACCTGTCAGAGCTCACGGAACAGACAGCCCCGAGTTAGGGTGGCCATCAGGCACAGTGTGATCAAGGTGGTCTGGCAATGCCCACGGTCAGCCCAGGTTCCGGTCCACTGGTCTGCCACCTTCATGCAGAGAGAGAGCCACTTCCTCTCCTGATCACTCTATTGTCCCCGACCATGTGGACCTCTTCCTGTGGAGCAGTGGACGCTCATCGTGACGCACATGTGAGGCATCTTTTTTTTGCCGGAGTCTCTGTTGTCCCGCCTGGGGTGCGGTGGCAAGATTGTGGCTCCTGGGGCCTCTAACTGTGGGGCTGAAGCAGTCCTCCCACCTCTGCCCCCAAGCAGGTGGGACTACGTGGGCCACCGCACCTGACACGATTTTGGATACCTCTTGCTGAGACAAGGTCTGGCCACATCACCCAGACTGGTCTCCAACCCTTGAGCACAGGCAGCCTCCCACCTCAGCCTCACAGGGCATGGGACTGACAGTTGTGGGCCACAGTGCCTGGCCTATACTCGCACATTCTGTCAGCAGGGGTGACACAAACAAATGCCCCAGGAAAGAGCCCATCATATCCTGTGGAGCCAGGATGGCAGGTGCCACCAGGCACAACTCGTGTTTGCCTTCTTGGGATCGACGAGGTCTCGCTATGTGGCCCAGGCTGGTCTTGAGCTCCTGGGTTCCAGCCTTCACCTGCCTCAGCCTCCCAAAACCACAGCACTTTTGACTGCCAATCCACCATCTTTTGGTAGCTCTAGGACCAAGACTGGGGCCTTGCTCCCAAATAATCCCTGTCTGTTCAGGATGATCCCAACTCTGTACACAAATGGATACTCTTATTTGTTTCCTTTTTTCCTTGTTTTCTTTGAGTCAGAGTATCACTCCGATGCTCAGGCTGAGGGTGGTGGCTCACTTCCAGACACTGCAGTCTTGATCTGCCAGCCTCCGGTGAGCCTTTCCCTGGCCTTCTGAGGAGCCAGAATGACAGGAATGTGCCAACACACCCAGTGCATTTGGGACGGAGGGTAGAGACGAGGTCTCATTGAGGTGCCTGGGCAGGTATCTGCCTGTGGCCTTGAGCCAGCCACTGGACTCGGTCTCCCAAAGCCCTGGGATGATGAGGCTGAGCTCCTGAGCCCAGCCTCAATCCTCCATACAAAATGAACCAGAAGGCCTGGCAAGGCATCCCACGCCTCGAATCTCAGCAGTCTGGGAGGCTGAGGCAGGAGGATGGCTGGAGTCCAATTGCTCAAAGCCAGCCCGGGTCACACAGTGAGACCTCGTCTCCACATGCATCCAAACAGGGGGCCTGCGGTCGAGGTACCCATCATCCCAGTCACTCCAGTGGCTCCAGCTGGAGGATTGCCGAAACCCGCAATTTTGAAGCTGGCGGAGAATGATGGTTGTGTCCCTGATCCCTGACCTTGTCCACAGAGCCAGACCCCTTCTCCAAAAACATCAGAATCATACACAGATTCTCAACTGCTTTTGGTGTGTTCAAATGGCAACTGGCTTTAGACCCAGAAAAATTGGGACCGGGGTGAAGAAATGTCCCCGAGTGAGGGATATCCCCAGGAATCCTTCGCAGTAGATCCTCATTGCTGAGTCAGAGGGCCAGTCTGCCTGGGCCACATTTCTCACTTCGGAGAGGAGAGTGGGCAGGACCCAGGCAGGGAGTCTCAGGAATTCCCACACCAAAGCAGGGGCAGGCATTGAGGGGTTTGGGGCTGGAAGGTGCCAAATATGGGGGACCCTAACAGGTGGGGGAGCCGGGGGAAGGACTCAGGTCAGAAGGTTCGCAGGAAAATGGATTTTTTTTTGAGTTGGAATCTCACTGTCACCTAGACTGGAGTGTAGTGGCTGCTCCCGGCCACTGCAGCCTTGACTTGCTGGGTTCCAGCGATCCTTCCGCCTTAGCCTTCCAATAACTAGAACTACAGGTGCATGCTACCACGCCTGGCTAATTTTTTTATTTATTGTAGAGATGAGCTCTCACCAAGTTGCCCAGGTGGGCCTGGAACCCATGGGCTTAGGCAATCCACTTACCTCAGCCACCCAAGGCATGGGATTACAGGCCAAGCCACTGAGCCTGGCTTGGATTTCTTTCTTTCTCTCTCTTTCTTTCTTTCTTTTTCTTCTTTCCTTCCTTCCTTCCTTCCTTCCTTCTTTCTTTCTTTCTTTCTTTTCTTTCCTCACTAGGTTGACAAGGCTGTTCTCAAACTGCCCAACTTGGTGCATCCTCTTGACCGGGTCTCCCAAACTGCTACAATCACAGGCTTTCCATTTGGTCGACATTCTGGTCTTCCTGTCTGGTCTTGAACTCTTGGCCAGAGGTGATCCACATGTCTCGGTTTGGGTTATGTTTGGGGTCGAAGTGGGGGCTTGCTATCATGTTCAGCCTGTTCTCAAGAAACCGGGCTCCGGTCATTTGCCTGTCTCAGCCTCCCTGAGTGCCGAGGAGACAGGTGTGAGTCAACCAGCTATTCATCCCCCCAATAGTTTGAGAGTCATGACCTCGCTTTCCCCAAGTCAGCCCCTGCTATTAGCGAACAGATCCACCCTGGGAATGAGGCATGGAAAGGGGTGGGCGCCTGGTGGAGACACGCCCCTGCACCAGGTGCTCCTTTTGGGTGGAATTGGTGGACAAATCCAGCTGCCCAATCTGGTTTCTAGGTGATCTGAAGGGAGCAGAACAGGCGGTGTGGCTTTGAGTGTGATGGGAAGGCTGGTTGTGGTGGCTCACACTTGTCACCCCAGTGCTATGAGATGCCAAGGCTAGAGGATAGCCTAAGTCCCTGGGTTTGAAACCAGCCCAGGCAGCTTGACAAGTTCTCATCTCTACAAGAAACCAAAAGAATAAGCTGAGCGTGGTGGTGCATGCCTTTTGTTCGGGTCTCTCGGGACAGTGCACCAGAAGGATTGCTGTACCTCAGCTGGTTGTGGCCAAGGTGGCCAAGAGCGGGACCCTGTGCTCTGGTCTAGGGGACAGATTGGGACTCTGACTCAGAGTAATAATTTCAACAATCACCACCACAATCACAGCCCAGGCTCAGGTCCTCAGCGTGGCTTCCCAACCCATTGGAGTCCGAGGCAAGTGGACGGCCTAAGATTGCAGATTTGCGACTAGCCTGGGACACTGAATGAGCCCTTGTCTCAGCCATCAAAAATAAATCCAAAGATTAGCTGGGTGTGGTGGCGCAAGCATGTGGTTCCAGCCACTTGAGGGGCCGAGGCAGGTGGATCACCTGAGCCCAGCAGGTGGAGTACAAGGTGGCCATGAGTGTGCCCCTGTGCTCTGGCCTGGGCGACAGAGTGAGTTTCTAACTCCAAATAATAATAATCACCACTACCATCAACACTGTCACCCAGCAGGAGGAGTCACCCATAGGAATGTGAGAGGAAAAGGCACTCTCCGGCCTGTTGTTCATGGGAAGTTTCAAAGGTGGCCACTGGGCATATCCATCTGGCACCTTTGGCCACGGGTCCCAGAAGTTCTTCCTCCACCCTCCACTCTCCTGCCCCATGGCAAAGAGGTGTGTGAGCTCACCGAACAGACGGCCTAGAGTTAGGGCAGCTGTCGGACACAGAGCGATCAAAGTGGTCAGGCAACACAGCGAACAGTCCTGGTTCCAGTCACCCAGTTTGCCACCTTTGTGCAGGGAGTGTGCCCCTTCCTCTCCTGATCACTCCATCATCCTCCGTCCACGCAGACCTTCCCGTGGGGAGCCATGGACACTCATCATCATGCACGTGGGAGGTGTTTTTTTTTCACCATTGTCTCCCTTGGCCTAGCTGGAGCATGGTGGCATGAATGTGGCTCCTGGGTTCTAGACCTGCAGGAGGCTGCGGTGGCCGAGAACGGGCACCTGGGCTCTGGCCTTGGCCACACAGCATGTCTTCAACTCAGTATAATAATAGCAACCAACACTACCACAACCACAGGCCATCCTCAGGGACTCTTCCTTGCAATCCGCCCCTTCAGAGGCAGAAGCATGCGGACGTCCTGAGCCTATAGGTTCGGGACCAACCTGGGATACTGGGCAAGACCTCATCTCAGCCATCAAAAATAAATCCAAAGATTAGCCGGGCATTGTGGCCCAGGTCTGTGTTTCCAGCCACTCAGGGGGCCGAGGTGGGGGGATTGCCTGAGCCAAGCATGTAGAATCTGTGGTATCCATGAGTGTGCTCCTGCGCTCTGGCCTGAGTGACAGAGAGGGATTCCAACACCAAACAATCATAATCACCACCTCCACCAGCCCTACCTTCCACCCCGAGGAGTCACCCTCAGGGATGGGAAAGGAAAAGGCACTTTCTGGCCTGTTGGTCATGGTAGATTTCACAGGTGGCCACCAGGCATGTCAGTCCCGTGCCTACAGTCACGTACCCCTGCAAGCCTGCCTCCGCCTTCCACACTCGTGCCCCACAGTAAAGAAATGTGTGAGCTCATGGAACAGATGGTCCCAAGTTAGGGCACCTGTGGATCACAGAATGATCAAAGCGGCCAGTCCACACCACGACCAGCCCAAGTTCCAGTAGCCCATTCTGCCACCTTCAGGTGGGAGGAGGGTCCCATCCTATCCCTACCACACAATCATGCCCCACCCAAGTGGACCTTTCCCTGGGAAGCTGTGGATGCCCATTGCGATGCATGTGGGACTCCTCTTTTTTGGTACTGGAGTCTCCGTCGGATGAGCTGGGGTGCAGCGACACGATTGTGGCTTCCAGGGTGTGGACCTGCAGGGCTCAGACGGACTTCCCTCCTCAGCCCTCGAGCAGCTGTGACTCTGGGGGCCATCACGCCTGACTCGATTTAGGAGACCTGTCCCTGTGACAAGGTCTGGCCAAATCACCATGGCTGGTCTCCGATCCCTGGGCTCAGGCAGCATCCCCTTTTGGTCTCCCAGGGCATGTGGCTGACAGCCATGGGCCAGGGTGCCCGGCATGGTCTCGCACATTCTGTCATCAGGGGCGATGCAATTGAACATCTTGAGATGGAGGCCACTGCATCCCATGTAGCCGGGACCACAGGCACCACCACGTGTGACTCCAGTGTTTGTGTTTCAGGGAATGACAAGTTCTCGCTAGGTGGACTGGGCTGGTCTCAAATTCCCGGGCTGCATGTTTCCCTGCCTTGGCCTTCCAAAGCCACAGTCCAATTGTCTGCAGATCCACCATCTTTTGGGAACTCTAGGCTCCAGGCTGAGGCTTCGTTCCCAATTGATCTCTGTCTGTTCATAATGATCCCAACTCCATACACAAATGGATGCTCTTCTTTTTTTCCTTGTTTCCTTTTATCTTTGAGTCAAGGTCTCACCCATCTCCAAAGCTGGAGGGAGGTGGCTCACTCCCGGCCAACACAGCATCAGACTGCCGGGCTCTAGCAAGCTTTCTCTGACCTTCTGAAGAGGTGGAATGAGAGGTGCGTGCCACCCTGTTCAGCTCATTTGGATGGAGATTAGAGATTAGGTCTCACCGAGTTACCTAGGTGGGTCTCGGCCTGTGGGCTTTGCCCGGCCACTGGCCTCTGACTCCAAAAATGCTGGGATGATGAGGATAAGCAACCGAACCTAGGCTCAATCCTTCATCATAAATGAACCCGAAGGCCTGGTGCAGCGGCCCATGCCTGGAATCCCAGCATTCATGGAGGCTGAGGCGGGAGGATGACTGGAGCTCAGGAGACCAAGGCCATCATGAGCCACACAGAGAGACCCCATCTCTTCATGCAATCAAACAGGGGATCTGGGTCGAGTTGCCCATCATCCTGGCCACATTGGAGGCTGAGATAGAAGGATCACCAGAGCCCAGAATTTCAAGGCTGGTGGTGAACTATGGTTGTGTCCCTGGGACCCAGCCTGGGCCACAGAGCCAGACCCTGTCTCCAAAAACATCTGAAGTATACACAGATACTCAACTGGGTGTGGTGTGTTCACAGTGAGACTGGTTTTTGAGCCAGGAAAAATGGGATTGTGGGGGAATAAATTTCCCCAGGTGAGGGATGTGTCCCTGGCCTTTCTTGATGGAAGGTCCTCATTGCTGAGTTGGAAGGTCAACCTGCCTGGGGCACATTTCTGACCTCACAGAGCACAGCCAGCAGGAACCTGACCAGGTAGCTTTGGGAACTACAACACCAAAGTACGGGCCACCATTTGGGGGAAGTTGAACTGGAGAGTGCCACTCTTGGGGGACTCACATGTGGGGTGTGGGGGAGGAAGGAATGAGGGCAGAAGTTTTGGAGGAGAATGGATTTCTTTCTTTCTTTCTTTCTTTCTTTCTTTCTTTCTTTCTTTCTTTCTTTCTTTCTTTCTTTCTTTCTTTCTTTCTTTCTTTCTTTTCTTTTCTGTCCTCACTAGTTTGCCCAGGCTGCACTCAATCCATACAAGTCAGGCCATCCTCTCGGCCTGGGTCTCCCAAGCTGCTGCAATCACAGGCTTTCCATTTGGTCCACATCCTGGTCTTCCTGCCTGGTCTTGAACTCTGGGCCAGAGGCAATTCTCCCACGAAGAGAGTTTTGCTTGGCATTAAGGTGGGGACTTGCTATGCTGTCCAGCCTAGTCTCTAGATCCTGGCCTTTGACCATCTTACCATGTCAGCTCCCTGAGTGTCGAGGAGAAAGGCATGAGTGGCCCAGCGACTCCCACCCACCTGAAAGTTTGATTGTCATGCCCTCCCTTTCCCTGAGGTGGCCCCTGAGAGGAGCATTAGGGTTGACACTTGGGAACTAGGCAGGTGGAGGTGTGAGCACCCAGGCGGATACATGATCCTGCACCAGATGCTCCCCCCAGAGAGGGCTCAGTGGAAGAATCAGACCACCCTCTACGGGGTCCCAGGTTATCAGAAGCGAGCAGGCCTCATGGTGGGGCCCCAAGAGTGGTATGGAGGCTGGGCACGGGTCTCACTCCTGTCATCCCGGTGCTCTGGAAGACCGATGTGAGAAGATGGTCTGAGTCCCTTGGTTCGAGACCAGCCTGTGCACTTTGGCAAGACCACCTCTCCAAGAAACCAAAAAAAAAAAAAAATGAGACAAGAGTGGTGGTTCGTGCTTGGCGTTCCAGCCCTTGGGAGCCTGTGGTGGGAGGATCACTGGAGACCAGCCCATGGAGGCCACAGTGGCTGAGAGAGGGCCTCTGCACTCCAACCTGGGCAGCAGATCATGTCTCTGACTCATAATAATAATACCAATCACCATCACCACCAAAACCACAGACCAGGCTTAGGGGATCAGCCTGGTATCCCGGTCTTTCAGAGGCTCATGTGACTGGATGGCCTGAGACTGTGGGTTTGACACCAGCCTGGGCCAGGGGATGAGACCTTGTCTCAGCAACCAAAAATTAATCGAAAGATAAACCAGGCATGGTGGATCAGGACTGTGGTTACAGACACTTGGGGGGCTGAGATGGGAGGATCGCCTGAGCCTGGCAAGTGGAGTCTGCAGTGGCCGTGAGCATGCTCCTGTGCTCCAGCCTTGGTGACATTGTTCAATTCCAACTCCAAATAATAATAATCACCACCACCACCACCCTTGACACTCAGTGCCAGGAATTACCCTTAGGGATGGGAGAGGAAAAGGCACTTTTTGACCTGTCATTCGCAGGAGGTTTCAAAAGTGGCCACTGGGCACGTCCATTCTGTGCTTGGTCATGTGCCCCAGAAGGCCAGCCTCAACCCTCCACAGTCGTACCCACACAAAGACGCATTGAGCTCACGGAAGAGACGGCCCCAAGTTAGGTTGCCATGGGGCACAGAGTGATCAAATTTTGGGGGCGGGGGAGGGCCCCTTCCTCTCCCGATCAAACCATTGTCACTCACCCACTTGGACCTTTCCCTGGGGAGCCATGGATGCCAGTCATGACACACGTGGAAGGTGTCTTTTTTGTCACCAGAGTCTCCATCCACAGGGCTGCAGTGTGGTGGCATGATCGTGGCTCCCAAGCCCTTGACCTGTGGGTTTCAGGCAGTACTCCTGCCTTGGCCCCCAAGCAGCCAGTACTCCTGGAGCCACCACTCATGACTCGATTTTGGGAACTCTTGCCGAGACAAGGTCTGGCCACATCTCCTGGCTGGTCTCTGACCCGGGGACTCAGGCAGCCTCCAGCCTCAGCATCCCAGTGCATGGGTCTGATTTCCATGAGATACAGTGCCTTTTCTCTACTCCCAAGTGTGGTCAGTGGGGGCAATGCAAAGGCAAGCCCCGGGACACAGTCTACTGCATCCTATGTAGCCGGGACTCCGAGTGCCACCATGTGTGACACCAATGTTTGCTTTCCGGGGAGTGATGCAGTCATGCTATGTGACTCAAGCTGGTCTTGAACTCACAGGCTCCAGCATTCCCCCACCTCGGCCTCCCAAAGCCAGAGCCCAATTGTCTTCCAATCCACCATATTTCTGGAACTCTAGGCCCAAGGCTGGGGCCGTCTTCCCAAATGATCTCTATTCATGATGATCCCAACTCCATACACAAATAGATGCTCTTCTTTTTTTTCCTTTTTTCGTTTTTTTCTTTGAGTTGGAGTCTCACTCCATCGCCCAGGATGGTGGGCAGTGATTCTCTCCCAGCCACCATAGCCTCAGCCTGCTGGACTCCGGCGAGCCTTTCCTCAGCCTTCTGAGGAGCAAGAATGACAGGTGCATGCCACCATGCCCAGCTGATTACTGATGGAAGGTAGAGATGAGATCTTGCCAAGGTGCCCGGGCGGGTCTCAGCCCATGGCTCAGGCTGGCTGCAGGACTCAAACACCCAAAGCACCTGGATGATGAGGCTGAGACCCCAAGCCCAGCCTCAAATCTTCATTTAAAATGAACCAGAATGCCTGACGTGGTGGTCCACGCCTGGAATCCAGTGCTCTGGGATCCTTAGGCAGGAGGATGGCTGGATGCCAGGAGCCCAAGGCTAGCACAAGTCAGCCCAGGCCACGCAGGGAGAACCTGTCTCCACACAAATCCAAACAGGGATTCTTGGGTTGAGATGCCCGTCATCTCAGCAACACTGGAGGCTGAGGCACGAGGATTGCCAGGAGCTGCAATTTCGAGACTTCCAGGGCCACAGAGAAAGACCCTGTCTCCAAAACCATGAGAATCATACACAGATTCTCAACTGTGTGTGGTGTGTTCACAGGACGACTGCCTTTAGAGCTAGGAAAAGTGGGATTGGGAAAGCCAGAGGAAACCGGCCAGGGAGGCTTATGAACTCCCACACCAAAGGGGGACAGCCATTGTTGGAGGTTGAGGCTGGAGGGTGCTGAACTTGAGGGATCCCCGTATGTGGGGGAGTGAGGGGAAGGACTGGGGGAAGATGTTTTGCAGGAGAATGGATTTCTCTTTCTTACTTTCTTTCTTTCCTTTCTTCCTTCCTTCCTTCCTTTCATTTTTTTTCTTTTATTCTTTCTTTGTTTCTCTTTCTTTTCTTTTCTCACTAGATTGCCCAGGCCTCTCTCACACCACTCAACATGGGCCATCGTCTTGGCCTGGGACTCCAAACTGCTGTGATCACATACTTTCCATTTAGTCAACATCCTGGGTCTTTCTGCCTGGTCTTGAACTCTGTGCCAGAGGCAATCCTGCCTCAGAGACCTGTCCTCATCCAAGGTTTTCTGGATTTGGCTTAGGTTCGAGTTTGGGGCTTGCTATGGTGTCCAGTCTGCTCTTGAGCTCCCGGACTCTGGCCATCTTCCCATCTTGGCCTCCCTGAGTGCCAAGGAGACAGGTGTGAGTTACCCAGCTGTCCCCACCCCGCCAAAAGTTTCAGAGTCACTCCCTCCCTTTCTCCAAGGTGCCTGTCATGCTGGCCATTCTTGCAGTCACTGCAGGTGATAACTGGAGCCCAGCCAGTGGAGGCTGCAGTTGCTAAGAGTGGGCCTCTGCACTCCCTTCTGGGCATCAGAGAATGACTCCAAATCAGAATAATAATAACAACAACCACCACTGCAACCACAGGTCATGTTCAGGGGCTCAACCTGGCATCCCATCCCATCAGAGGTTGAGGTGAGTGGACGGCCTGGGCCTGCAAGTTTGAGACCCACCCAGGACACTGGGTGGGAGGATCACCTAAACCTGGCAGGTAGAGTCGGTGGTGGCCATGAGCATTCCCCTGCATTGAGACCAGGGTGACAGAGCAGGATTCTGACTCCAAATAATAATAGTCACCACCACTGCTACCACCACCATGCCTGCCACCAAGCACAAAGAGTCACCCTCAGGAATGGGAGAGGAAATTCACTTTACCTCCTGTCATTCTCAGGAGGTTTCAAAGGTGGCCACCAGGTACTACCATCTCGTGCTTTCATCCACTTGTCCCAGAAGGCCTGACTCCACCGTCCACACACATGCCCCATGGTAAAGATGCATGTGAGCTCACAGAACAGGTAGCCAGGAGTTAGGGGAGCCGTCAGGCACAGAGTGATCAAGACGGTCTGGCAACATCGCGGACAGCCCATGTTTCTGTCGCCCGGTCTGCAACCTTCAGGCCAGGTGAGGGCCTCTTTGTCTCCCAATCAGCTATTCATCACTCGCCCACGTGGAATTTTAACTGTGGAACACTGGTCCCCTGTTGGGAGCTGGTCTTGGAGGTCCACATGATTGACAGGATCCTGGTGGGCCGAAGACCCCGGGCCGCAGGGCGAGCCCGGGAAGTTGAGGCCCTTCTGTCTTCCACCTTTGCTGTTTGGTACTGCCGAAGAATTCTGTGCAGTCGTGGAAGAAGAAAATGGCAAGTTTATGTGAAGTACTCACAGCTAACCTGGAAATGTCATGGTTTATTTTTCCATTTCCTACTATGCCATTTGGCCTTTTCTAACATATGCAAGGGTTAAACTCTGAAGCACGTCAAGAATGCTTTCTTTCACTTGGTTATAAGTTACTAGATATTGCTTGAGTAAAAAAATGATATAAAGTATATTCACTCCTTATTTTATTGA